>NC_141023.1:54717500-54867500 GCF_052040795.2 Danio rerio
AAACAGTTTGAGCATACAGATTAGCGTCAACTACCCCAACATAATCACCGGGATATAAACCTGCCCACGAGCTACTTTAACAAGGGCGGGCAATGCCAAAAGGCCAGCTGCCAACCCCCCACTAGAAGGCTCAAATGCCACAGTTGAACAACCATACTGCTGTGAACAAGTAGCAGGGGCAAATTTCATAGTGCCACCAGGCACATGAACACACCTTTTCCCTCTGACCCGGACTCTAGATATAACATCTAAAAGGGGCATTAGCTTGAATTTGGTGACAAGTCTGTAGGGCTTGCTGCCAGGAATTAGGGGCATGCTGCAGTAAAAAGGTCTCAAAAAGCATTGATCCATATTTTCCAAACAATTCATTGTAACATTCCCGAATAACATTCATACCCAATACACCGGACACTTGGGTGGTTGTCCCTGGTGGATCTTTAACTACAAGCACATCACGTTTTGGAATCACCTTACCAAAGACTTCAACATCAAGCTCTAAATAGCCTAAATAGGGAATGTCTAGGCCAATGGCAGCCTTAAGCTGCAACCATTGACAAGAGCACAATTTTTCTACACCCCATGGCTCAAAATTCTGCAAGAAAAAAACTTTCAGTAACAGTAGACACCATCGATCCAGTGTCAAGTAAACAGGGAACTAACACCCCACCCACACTAACAGTTACATGAGGGCAAGGAGACAACAGGGGGGCCAAATGGTCCCCTGCATGAAAAGCAACATCTGAGCCAAAGACATTTCCTTCTGAACGGTGGCTCCGAAGAACAGAAGGTTCAAGCTGCTCTTGTTGCCGTTTTAGCATTTCTTTCAGCTCAACTAACTCAGAGCCTGCATATGATTTAGACCCATAAACCCCATACTGAATCCCAGAGGAGGTAGACAAACCGCGGCCCCTGGAACTCCTAGCCATACCCTCCTGTTCCCATCTAATGGCTTCCCCTCTAACATCAAGTAATGTTGCTCTCGGATGTTGACGTACAAACTGTTTCAGTTCCCTACGGAGGGCAGAATCTAAAACGTACTCAACGAATTAGTCACGTAAAAGGGTTTCAGAATTGGGCAAACCATTAGGGGCACTTTTAATTACTCTTGACATTAAAGCAAGGAGGGCATGTGAAAATTCCTGCAGTGTTTCTCCTTCTTGTTGTTGCCGTGAAAAGTATTTCCTCTCTCTTGGAACATAAATTAACCTTTCTGTCATTACTGCATTACCACTGGAGGAAGACCTTGGTTCTATATCAGGCCCTAACCCCCCACCATTACGCTCAGAAGGCACAACACTAGGACCTGCCTGAACCTCAGAACGTTCTTGACGTAGGCGCTCATTATCAGCCTTAAGCTGGGCCACCAAGTCTCGCAATTGCTGCATCTCCTCCTCCATAATGACAGTCTAAAATGAGACAGAGAAAGGTAAAAGTACAAAACAGTATACTGGTGCTAGCTGTTGATTCCAAATTCTAACAAACAATACACACACACACACACACACACACACACACACACACACACACACACACACACACACACAATAATAAAATTAAAAAGAAAATTATAAAAATTGGGGTCACGTCTCTGCTTTACACCAAATGGACCCTGCCGACTACGCCAAGATTGTAACCCTTGGCTATAATTTAATAAAACCCGACTACGCCACCTAGGTTACTACCCAGGAACATCTATCTATAAAACACTTGTTTGATTAACACAAAAGTTACAACAATATGAAGGACCCTGCTGGTTCGTTTTTGATTAAAAACAGAGACGTGACTTACAAACGTAATACAAAATTTATTAAATTCACTATGGCATACACAACCTTAAAACAATTTTAAAATGCTTTCACAGTTACCTATTAAATAGCTTCGGTGCAAATGGACTGCAATAAATGACACTAACGGACGGGGACACTCAGCAAACACAGCAAATCAGTGTATACAAAATATTAAAGAAAGTGCCAAATTACACCCATACAATTCAACAAACCCCCCTTCAATTCAGCATCAATATTACAGCTCATCCGCCCACCTGTGGATATACACAGCCAAAAAAACTCACAGGAAACAAACTACACAAAAATCACAGGACATAGAATTCACAATGAATCATATAGGATCACGTTGAACATGGATGGTAGATTAAGAGCAAGATACAGTACATAAAAAGTAATATGCGGTGAAACAACAGCTAGCACCTTCAAGCCGCACCTCCTAAAAATACAAATTTAAGAGAAAGATAAAAGGATTTTTTTTTTAAAAAAAAAGTGAGCGAACCCTTCTTTGAAATCCAAACAAACTTCTTACCTCCTAGATGAGTTTCATAGGCTAGAACAGACTTTGCGAACGGCGCTCACCTCTTCACAAACACACACTTTCCTAATAATAAAAGCATCCTTTAGATTATTATTGAAAACTAACGAGAAACCCTAAAAATCACCAACTCACCCAGGCTAGAGCACACTTTGCGAACAGCACCTGTCACTTTGTGCGCACACGCATACACCTTTCTAATAATCAAAGCAGTTGTTGTTAAGACGATCACTTAAAACTAGCTAAGAGCTACAAAAAAAAAAGCAAACAGCTTACCAACAGAAGGCCAACCAGGGACAAAAAGGAAACGCTCTCAGACCACAGAGGCTTCACCTGCACTCGGGATGTCATATGCGTTACTCAGAGGCCTTTTAAAGGGCTGAATATCAGCGCACTCCCAATAATGAGCTGCCCAGGTGTACGCAGTAAAGAGTACATGCCGATGCCAGTGGGTGTATCCTACCCTCCGTGTGTCACTATAACATTTACAAAAATAAAACCGGTTACATATATATATATATATATATATATATATATATATATATATATACACACACACACACACACACACACACACACACACACAACTCTCCTAGAATTAAACAGTTGTGTTATACAATTTTTATGTTCAATTCATTCAGCTGATCTCTGGATCTAGTGGGAGCACGTTTAGCCTAGCTTAGCATAGATCACTGAATCACATCAATTACAGCTTTAAATCGATTTGCAGCTAGCACTATGATATTATGCAGTGCCTCAAACTCTCGCAACCATGAAGACATTTGTGTCTCATTTTTGTGAGATAATTCAGAACCATTGGGTGCTGCAAAATATTATCCTGCCTTCTTCAGCCTCGGTACAGCAGCAAGTTCTCTTGATTATTACGTCGGAATGAAAGAACAGTTTCCTAACCATATCCAGTGTTGGGTAAGTTACTTAAAAAAATAATAGATTGCAAATTACTGACAACTATTAGAAAAATTTTATTTGATTACATTATTTTTAATTTATTTATTATTATTGTTATTATTTATTTAATTTTTTCTTATTATTATTATTATTATTTTTTAGATGAATAGACGTCTAAACATAGTCATCTTGGCTAAAACTGAATTTGGGCTGTCGGTGAAAATCTAATAGACATCTATTGAATAGGACAAAACCAGACTAGTCATCACATAAAAAGAAATTAATGACTAAACATTTAAAGTCTGTCTAGTCTGTCTATTTGACGACTAGTCTAGTTTTGGGCTATTCTCAGATATCTATGTTTAAATGTTTATGAGATGTCTATTGAACACAAAATTGTTTGCTGGGTAATTACTTACTAATTATTACTAATTATTTTAAAGTTACTTTTAAAACGCATAAAACCTATACAAATACAATACAAACTGCAGCTCTTTCTGTAATTTAATATTCAGTGAAAAACATCACAATAGGATGATCACAGCCGCTTGACAAATTCAAAAGACTTAAATAGATAGTTCAGCCTAAAATTCTATCATCGTTTACTTAATCTTCACTTGATTCAAACCTGTCTGAACACAAAAAAATGCCATTTAGAAGAACATTAGATACCTCTAACTACTGACATCAATAAAAAAAATTTAAAAAATCACTGGGTGTTCGGGTGTTATATGTTTGTCTAAAGTACTTAGTCTGTCGAAATGTGTTCCATACAAAGTATGAAGCTGATCGGCAGTGATGCAAATGAACAGTTTACAAGTAGTCCAATTACTGTGAGTTTTTTTTTCTCAGGAATTGCAATTTTCTAAGTAGTTTTAAAAAAAAACTTTACTTTCCCTTGAGTACATTTTAGTGCTGTACCCGTACTTTTACTTCACTACTATCCTTCAACCTGCAGTCACTAGTTTGTTTCTTTCCTGTCTGAGGTGATTGGCAAAAGTAGAAAAATCAGTCCTGCGATTCCTATCCAATCAAATTTGCAAATAAGAAATAAATTGTATCATATCGAACAACCTCAAGACATGTGCTCTTTAAAAATGCAGCAAGCCTTTTAGAAGCATTAAAAATGTCCAAGAAGATGTAAAAAATCTTTAAAGGGTCACAAAACACCAAAACACAATTTTTAAGATGTTGACAATTATTTGTGTCCCATGCTGCTAAAAACACTATTAGAACACATATATTTTACAAAAAAAAGTTATATATATATATATATATATATATATATATATATATATATATATATATATATATATATATATATATATATATATATTATTTATTTATTTATTTATTTTTGCATTATTTCGAGCAAATTCGTCCTTCTGGTTTGAAACAAATTTTTGAAGCTGTGTCATGCCGATTAGATACTTGTGTGCAATCCAGCGTGTCGACTGGATGTCTGTACCTGCAAGTGCATCATGACATCTCTGAGTCTGCAGCATTAATTCATGAGAAAGACTTGGTTCAAACCAATCAGCAAGCTATATTTTATACAATATGTGGTGCAACTTCATTAATATGCATGATAGCTTCGAAAACAGTTTTTACCTGTTACAGTGTTCAGATGGCAGAGAGACGCCACTTTGAGTTGCAAAAACAAGTGGAAGAAATATAATAATTGTTTGGAGAGATAGGTTGACAGTGTTGCTTTTATAAATGTGCTGCAATGAAGATTTAGTTTTTAAATTCACTCCCATTCCAGCACAAAAATCCAATTTAGCCTGCTTAGGCTGAGTTGGGCTACTTTGTCTTTGAGTGCCCATGTCCTCCTTGGTGACAAGTATTGTCATTGAATGCTCTCTGTTTAGGTGCTTGAATAAGGTGCTGGTCGAGCTTCTTTGGAGACTGGATAGACTGCATTTCACAGTGATATTTATGTTTTTACGCTCAATTAATTTCTGTATTTTCACTTGAAGAAGTAACAGTTCTCATAAACAGCCATTTCAGCTCACGTTCTTCAGCAATTTAAAAGTGCATGCAGAAAGCTTTATTTAAAAGAAGCTTTTATTTTCTAAAACTTATATTTGTTGTGAGTAACACAATTACATAAACTTTAGTCATTGTAATCAAAATACACAAATTTAAAATTCTTTACATTACTTTGTTAACCAAAAATGTAATTACAATACAATACACAATATCAGAAGAAAAAATAGCAACTTTACACGAGATGTGACTACATAAACATCAAACATTAACTAGGAAAATTATCAAAACTCTTTGAGCATGATGCTAATGGTTCAATAGCTAAACTAGGCTAAAAGTGCTTCCAACAGACCTGGATATTGTGGGAGTGGGTTTGTAAAATGGTAAAACCCAACTGTTTAATCTTTAAAAATGTGTCTGTATTTAAACAAAATTGGAGTGTTCCTTTTAAGGGTTAAATGTACTTTTTGAAGAGCAACATGTCGCTTTATTAATGACAAATATATATTATTACAGTCCAAAAATCATTATGTTGTCCTAAATTTCTCAGTGACATGTGGTTATTGGGGATAAAAGTAACCGTCAAGTGCCAAATCTGCACACTTGCGACTAAAATATGCAGACAATGCAGTACAATCCCACACAGCGTGACAATCTCAAAATGAACGTGTCTTTTGAAAAGAACCTGTCTTAACAATAGCTTATGAAAAGCAAGGACATGCATTAGCATGCATATTCAGTGCGACCAAATCTGTACAGCAGGAAAAAGAGAAGACAAAATCAATGCGAGAAAAATACCCCCAAAAGCTGGCAATGGAGGTTTGCACTCAATGTGGTGCATTAAAAATGCATTGCAAGACAGGCCATTAGACTGTGTTGAAAAGAAATCACACCCTGGCCTTCCTCCAAACCCATTAACTCAGAGGTCTGGTCCAGAAGACAGTCTGGTAATTGACTAATAGTTAGAGGTAAATAGCAGGTAAATCATCGAGTCTAGGGAATTAGAAATGATGATGGTGTGTTTCGTTCCAACAGGCCGAGGAGGTTTACTAATAAAACTATATTTCTCAGAGTGCTCCCACTAGGAGGTAGCGAGTAATTAATTTTCATCCTCTTCAAATTAATCATCTATGCCATTACATTTATCAAGCCTTGTTCATTCAACTTTTTTTTCCAGAGGAAAATATTATGGTGTCTATGCTTTCAACCATAAGGGCACTATGAAAATAACTAGATTAGTCCAGCTGGAAACAATGTAAAACTAGATGAAACCAGAAGGGAACGTATAGGCTACCCTATGCATCTCATGTCTCAAGCTAATTAGATTTTCAGGGAAAATATTGGTCAAATAAAATGGTTTATAACAACTCAGCTTATACAAGCATGATGATTAATGATCATAATACATCAAATTTTACCTAAAACACTTTACATGTTGGCGAGGCAGTGGCACAGTAGGTAGTGCTGTCGCCTCACAGCAAGAAGGTTGCTGGGTCGCTGGTTCGAACCTCGGCTCAGTTGGTGTTTCTGTGTGGAGTTTGCATGTTCTCCCTGCCTTCGCGTGGGTTTCCTCCGGGCGCTCCGGTTTCCCCCACAGTCCAAAGACATGCGGTACAAGTGAATTGGGTAAGCTAAATTGTCTGTAGTGTGTGAATGTGTGTGGATGTTTCCCAAAGATGGGTTGTGGCTGGAAGGGCATCCGCTGCGTAAAAAAAACTTGCTGGGTAAGTTGGCGGTTCATTCTGCTGTGGCGACCTCGGATTAATAAAGGGACTAAGCCGACAATAAATGAATGAATGAATAATTAGTAAGTAATTAAAAAAAAGAAAAAAAGCCAGAGGATTTCTCAGATTTAAAAATTTTAATGTATTAAAACTAACATTATAAAAGTATGATCCAGTTTTTTTTTTTTTTTTCCTTTAAACAGTGATGGAGCTATACTTCCAAGGTTTCTGAAGCAAATAAAACAAATCCTTCTTCATGCTCAAAACCAAAAAGCTTACAATAAAAATAAATAAATGTAATATTATAGCAGTTAAACAAATAAAAAGAAAATAATAATTTAGTTTTTATATAAAACTCTGTTTCAATCAATTAAATATTTATTTATTTATTTATTTTTTCAGAAAGATGAGTTTCCACTTTTTCCTCAGACAGCACAGATCTGCTTGATATGACTGTCACCTGCCATTTCAGTGGATCTGAAAGCAGGAATTATTGGACTGAAATAGGCTTATGAAGGAATAATGTAACAGGGCTCTATTACATTTAACATTTTCTTAAAACCGGACATTTTCACTACCGATTAAGATCTTTTAGATGTTTTTTTTTTCACCACTCTCTTGGTAGCGGTAATGGTGCGCGACGTACCAGAAGAGTGGTGGGGGCGTGTGTGTCATATGTACCTGAGCGGCTGGGGTGAGTTGTGCCCAACATACCTGAAGAGCTGGGAGGGATGCGGTGGAGAGGGGTGTGCGATGTATTTAAGGAAACAGGGGGGAGACGTGCGATTTTCAGAAGATTATCATTCGTTTGCAGGCATCCAGGAGTCTCGGGATGTCTGGGATTTCATTAACGTTACTAGCCATTTTGCGAGTTAGTGTAGCGCATGCCTGGAGTAACGTTAGAAGGTTGGCTCTTTTGTGTCGAGGGTCCAGGGTTGCTGGGGCAATGGGGGCGAAGCTAGCATGAGCAGCCAAGCTGACACAAAAGCTAGCAAGATTGCTAATGAGCGCATGCTTTATTAAAGTAATATTCTGAGTTCAAAAGCGATGGTCTACGGTTTACTATGACAGGGGGTAAGGCAGCATGTTGTCTGCCACGTCAGTTGGGATGCCATGTTGAGCGTTGCTGCACTGAAAACATTATATTTTGTACTTATTCCCTTTTATCTTTTTAGATGTTAGTCTGAATTAAATCGATCAGTTTGTAATGTGTACCGAACCGAAAGTCGCGTACCGAATGGTCAATACGAATATGTAGTACGAATATGTAGTGATATGTAGTATCATTACACCCTTAATATATATTCAGCTTTCCTTAAGATATGTTAATTTGTGTTTAACAGAAAAAAGAAACGCAAACAGGTTTGGAACACATGAACTATCCCACAGTAAAGAGTGAATATTATGAAAACAAATTATCATAAATAAATAAGGGAATTCAGTTTTTCATATATTCTTTACTGAGGTTTTGCTTAAGAGATGCTGTCTCATTTGTCTTATTGCAACGAATACACTGAGCTATATATTGAAACTTGATTAAATCCAATACAATGATCTAGGGAGAATGAAAACATATTCAGAACGGAAGATTGGCAATTATTAATGACAGTTACCTTTTATTGTTTCCTGGTACTTCAAGGACAAGGGTGGTCAATAAGAAAACATGTTTTCCCCTAGTTGAACCTGCTGGAAAAATACAGGAAAACACGTAGAAACTCTGAAATCAGACTACCTTTTCCAAAAGTAATAAACAGAGAAACTCAAAACAATCCAGAATACACAGTTGCGCCTGTGGATATCTAGTTAACCTGCTGCCAATTGCTTCAAACAAAACACAACAAAAAAGCTGTCAAACTTCACCAGGTCCATTGGTTAGCAGATTGCATCAACCCAGTACTCTGTAAAAACGACCCGTCTCCAGGGGGACAAATAAAATAACCCCATGTGCATTTATTCCCAGAAAAATGCAGCCAATCACCTTGAAGCATTTGCCATGAGATAATGGATAAGTCTGAGCGAATTACTGAGGTTCTCCTAAGTGAACCTATTCAAACGGGCTCATTGATGATGTGTTACTCGGCCAGGGGAATAATACATCTGCAAATTACATATTGATCATGTGTCAGTGCGAATTTGATTGCTGACTTCTAATGTAATAATGCGTTTAATGTCAATATGTTTGGCAGCGTGAGTAAAAGATGCATGTCAGCTGCCTGATGTCCACAATAGATTTGGCAGATTAACATAATGAGCTTTTCTCGATGTGACAGTATCAGTCCAAAACAGGAAAGCTTGAGGAAAGCATATTGGTGCAAGTGTGGTGCCTGCATGTTTTGCCTATTAGTGAAAACATTGATTATTTTTGAAGTTGGTCGCAGTAAAACCTAAACCTGGTCTGTCTGGGTAGGGAAAGGTGGTGTTGTGCTAATGGGCTCTTGCATCATGTAGACGATTGTGTTTGGGAATTTGAAAATGAGGTGTGGACTGCCATGTTTTCTGGTGAAGAAGAAAGTGGGAGGCTTGATTATTAGCTCACGTCGCAGCCAGAGAGCAAATCCAAGAGTTATTCCTCGAGGGAAACCTTATCTACTCTGCTTTCCACTCCACTAAACTCCTCTCTTCCTCTCTGCTGGGCACCGCTCCTCTCTTGGCCTTAACCGGTAGGACGGTGTTGAAAAGAGGCATTGCTGCAGGTCGGGCACAACTGCGCAACGCAGGCCGAGCCACTGTTCTGCTACAATGATGAACGAGTGCGGCGATCCTCTGATAATTGCTCACTCAGGGGTACAGAGAGGTCCATTAATCAAAATGAGAGTATTGCTCCGAGCCTAACCTTTCCATGGCACACTTTCACCTGACCACTACGACCCCTGGCAAGCCTGATGGGGCGGCCCGAGCGATCCCGACAGGGGCTGCTTTTGACATCAAATCGACAGACAGCTGTCAAACCGTCACTCCTGGGCTGAGAAGAGAATGATATGTGTGATGTTCACACACCATAGACAGGCTTGTTTTTCAGTTGTTTAAACGCCAAGAGGTGGGCTGCTGTGAAGTGTGAGCGAAAGCGGGTGGTCCAGGAGCGATGAATGGGCCTTTCATGTGTGTGCCGAGGCCCTGATCGATTACTGCAATAATGCACTGGAGCTGTCCGTCTGAAGGGGCTGTGAAATGTTACCATTAGCTGTAAACAAGACAACCGATGCAGAGATTGCTTTGTCTCTGGAGCGTAGTCTACGGGAGTAATCTCATTAAAGCGCCATTCGCTTTGTTTGATAATGAATGCTCTCAGAGCTCGGGCTTTATTCCAACTCTTATTTATTCCAAGCCTTAATATGTTTGTATGCTCTACCTTATGTTTAGTTGAAAAACTTGCCAAGGCTTCTCTTTGGTTTACTTTTTGCAAACACCCGTGCCAGCACTGTTCCATCCTGCTTCTGGAAAGCCACTATCAGAGTTTCGCTCAAGCCGTAATTAAACACACCTGAACCAGATAAACAAGGATTCTAGGATTAATAGAAACTTCCAGAAAGGTGTGCTAAAGCACTCTGAAGGGCGTTAGCTTACAGTATCAGGATTGGATACTATCAAACATAAATACTTGCAGCATATTGACATTGATTTTATTTTATCCACCAGACTGACCAGAACCACATCTCTACTAGTCTTGTACAGTCAGACATTTTCTCTTGCAGACAAAAGCTTCTTAAAGGGGTGGTCCAGAGTGCATTTTAAAGATTGAATGTTTTTTATAAAATGCTAAACAATGTATGCTAATGCTTTATTCGTTTTATATATATATATATATATATATATATATATATATATATATATATATATATATATATATATATATATATATATATATATAAAGTATATTTTATATCTTATTTTAATTAGATAGTGCTACTTAGCTAACATGAAAACAATGTTATATTTCCTAGTTCCTCCGAAAGGCCCACCCTCATAAGTGTTACTGTTACTGGCATATCAGTTTGAGCCTGAATCAGGCAGAAAATGAAGAGGAAACAGCTGAGCCTCACGCCTACTCTCCTAATTTAAAATCTGACTAGTGTTTTTTTTTTTTCACATATATTCAGAATAAGCATGTTTAAGTTATATGAAACATCCATATATCTTTTGAGTTTGTTATTTGAGATTTAAAATGCATAGAAAACGGCCGTAAAGAGAAACACGCTGATGAGTGTCGTTGTTTACAGCGGTTTGACGGATATTTATGCATTTGTAGCTAAATTGTTAACAATGTCAAAACACATTTTCTGTTGTTTACATCCTTATTTACGTCCTTGTTACAACATACGGTTAATGCTAGACACTATGCATGTAATAGTGTCTTGTATTATGGTTAGAGCTGTTCCTTCTTTGAGGAGTTTTTAGTCGAATTCAGCACTTAACTGAGAGGTATTCAAAGCTGTCATTGACAAATGCTAGCTATATCTTGTTTTATAATTCTCTGAAACATAATTAAAGTTAAATTGTAAGCATGTCTGCATTTGTGTTGTGTCCTCTGTGTTGTGACAAGCTCTGTGGAAAAAGCAGTGTTTGAACAATAATTTAGCTTTCTCTGCTATAACATTACAGCACCTCTAGCCATGCCCTTTCGATGCGTGTGTGGAATGAACCTAACCTGAAGTATTTGTAATCATACTAACCCGGATGTATTTTTGTATTCCCCAAACTTTGTTCACTGCAGGCTTTGTTAAGGTACCTCTGTAAAAGCCAATGTCTCCCTTTGCATTGAACTTTGAAAGTATTACATTCAGAGATGTTGTTTATGTTACATTACACATGAACTACAGTAAAGTTTAAAGTATGATATTGTAGTGGACCACCCCTTTAAAACATTTCCAACAAACAATTGTTAACTCTGTCTCATATAATAAAGGAAAAATCCAAATAATTATACATTTGAAAACTAAGCTGGAAGAGGCTGTTGCTCCAAAGGATAATGTCTGATGCAATCAACCTTTGCCTATAGAACTTGAATATGTTGTTTAATGTTGATTATTCCGCATTTTAGTATTCTGCAATTGTGTAGGGGATAGTTCACACAAATAAATGTTATTTGTTCATTTTTAAAACATAATGTAAGATTTTTTTTTTTTTAAGAGATCCAAGAACTCTCCGACCCTCCAAAGACAACAAGCGTCATGAAACAAAAAGGAAGGTCCAGAAAAGAACCCAAAACATTATCAAAACAGTGCATGTGATGCAACTATAATTGTAATATAATTGTAAAACTACAGGAATACTTTCTGAGCAATAATAATAATAATAATAATAATAATAATAATAATAATAACTTTATTCAACTATTTCTTCTCTTCAGTGTCAGTTCAGGTTGTGTGTTTACAAGATAACTTTGTGTAGTGCTGCTGACATATATTGCTAAAATCTGTATATTCTGGTTTGAATAAGTAAGGATAGGCCAAATAAAAGTCCATGTCATCCTCTTTGTTAAAATCTTCAAAAAAGTTTATGAAAACAGAGTGCATTCTGCTTGTAAACAAAGTTTACAAGCGTATTTGGATTGTTGTATAAAGTCATTTTTTGAGTTTTCATGAAATATGGTTAAACCATTGATGACTTGACATTTTGATGATGCTCTGGGCATCTTTCTGGATATTTCATGATCGCTGATGTCTATCAAGGGTCAGAGAGCTTTTAGATTTCATCTAGAAAATATCTTAATTTGTGTTCTGAAGTTGAGCAAAACAGTTTGTCCTTCCATTTCGGCTTTGTCATTCCATTTTTAGCCTTGTTTAAGCCAAGCTGTATCTGTGTCTATTGAACACAAAAATTGTTTGATGGGAAAAGAGGGTACAGAATTCAAATGTAGTCATTAATTTTCCTTGGTCCAGGTTCCTAGAACAGTGTACTAGCCTAGTTTCCAATAACTACTTAACTCTCTATTCTGTTTTTGAAGCAACTGGACCTGTAGCTGATGATTGTAAACAGACGTACTGTACTGTGAAAACCCAAGTTTGCATATGCTCTGAGGGATGGTACACCTCCTGTGCCGCCTGTCCCTGCCAGCTGTATTTACATAAACTAAACTTTTACATCAACAGAAGTCAGATCTTATTAGGTTGTGCAAATCATTCGGAACAAGTAAACCATGTGCTTCACAAGCAGGTGTGAAGATGGGAAAAACAGGTAGTGGGTGAATGGGGGATGTACATTAAACTTTCAGTAGAAGTAGATTACATGTTTGAAGTATGCTAACCACGCATGCATGCGAATCTCAGACATCTGACCAGGGTTGTATAATTAATGAGACATCAGAATTATAGACAAGTACTGTAGTTTTGCTTAAGAATAAATGTTTAACATGCACCACCATAATATGCATCAAAATAGCCAGTTAGTTAATCAAAAATGTCTTTAAAACAAAATACACTAGCAAGAAAAGCTTGTCTGTGAATCAGTAATAATACTACCAGCTTCATTCATGTGTGTCAACACATACCAATCACTCCCACATAAAAATACTATTTATACTATTTATAATTTATAGTAAATTCTATAGAAAAGTGTATACAGTATTTAAAACTGTGTTAATTAATTCTACAGTCTACAGTGTACGGGAGAAATCTCATTGAAGCAACATTTGCTTCGTTTGAAAATGATAGCTCTTAGAGCTTGGGCTTTATTCTATTCAAGTCTAAATATGTATGTATGCTCTACTTTATGTCTAGGTAAAAAAAAAAAAAATGTATTGTAAAGTGTATTGTACTGTACACAGTATTTAAAACTGTACACTTTGTTAATGAATTCCACAGCGTACTGTAGTGCAAACTATGGTGAACTGACAAATTGTAAGACATACTGTTGAATACTTTAGCTTTACTACAATAAACTGTGGTGCATTGTAATATACCACATAGTTGTATAGAACTACATTATTAGGTTTATATTGCTATAATTGTATTATCATGCAACTATATTAAAAAAAAAAAAAACAGTTTAACCCTTTTAAAAAAAGCAATTAGAAACATTTTTGGATTGCATTTCTTAACTCCTAATGCAAGAATGAATGCATTTTAACACAATGAATGCATTTTTCTTTTTAAAACATCCCATAACTTTTAAAATATCAACCTCTACCAAATGGTTGACATGTCAGTTTATCAGTTTATGTAAAAAGTTCCGTAATTAATACATATACTTTGAAAATCTGAAAAAATATGAAGAGTAGGACAAATTGATTTTAAAATTAATTCAAAATAAAACATTTTTGAATGCTAAATCATCTTCATTTATTAAAGTATGCCGTAAACTTTTTTTTAGATTCCCATTTAACACAGTAATTTACATGTTTTCTTGTTTTTTTCTTTAAAATCAAAATCAAGTGTAGTAGTGCAACAGAATTTTGGGAGATTTTTTATTTTTATTTTTATTTTTGTAAACCCTGTGTAATGTAAACCAGTGGTTCCCAACAGTGGGGTCCTGGCCCACAAGAGGGCCTAAACAAGTTCTGTGGGGGGTTGCATCATATTTTTTACAATTTGTTTAGTAGTGGACAATTAAGAGAGCCATCATGTTGCCAAATTGGTAATTTGTTCTCCACAAAAACAACCGAGTCTCTTTGGTTCGCCTTCAGCAGCTAATAGTAATGACCCAAGCATACTGGACCCAGGTGAAGAAGCTCTAAACATTTTTGGTCACAGTGCTAGCAATACTGGAAACACAAAATGCAGGAAAAACCAAGATATCTGAACTATGGTTTTATTCCTTTTTCTCAAAGCAAAGTGTCCCTGACCCAGCCACAGTGCTTTTTGTCATCTTTATGGCAAAAATATTTGCTGAGGGGGGCATTAGAATATTTTAAAAAACCACTGGTGTAAACCATCATTCAAACAATATAAAACATTGAAAAAAAAATGTTTACTTAAGTATAGTTTAAAAACGCTATAATATTTACTGTAAATGTATGTAGTATTTCTTCATTGGCTCATTCTTGTATTAAAAACATTGTTTTATTGCTAATTCTGTCTCAGTCGGGTGTTTTAATATTTAGGACAATGCTTGCACAGATTCATTTGTCAACACAATTCCTGGGCCACAAATATAACAAAAATTTGTTCTTCACTGACGTTCTGTGATACTCAAAGTATTTCTGCCTAAAAACATTGATGTTTAGAAGTTAGCAGCCTCAAATGGTGAACAGGAATGCTGCTTAACATTAGCATCACATTATTAGCTTTATGATTGTTGATGTAGTAATTATATTAATTACTGGTGCATGTCCAACATTGTAGAGAGCTAGGCCTTCTACTGTGGGGCTCCAAAGGTAGTAAGCACCCTCAAATGAAAGCAAGAGCACTCTCAACTGAAGCTGTATTATTATTGAGTACACCCCATTTTGAAAATGAATATTTTTTATCCATTTCTCAGTGAATATAGGCAATCTCAAGAAATTATTATGGGGCTATGTTTTTAGAATGAGGTTATGTTGGTTAATCCAGGAATCCTTGACATTTTGCTGTGTTACTGTAGTGTAACTTAGGTATAGTACACCAGAAAGAGCTGTTCTGTGAGTAAAAACTGGGACTAATTTGCATGTTTATTATTATACAAGCCAGTTTGAAAACAAGAAAACCAAAACAAATGCCAAAACTAAAACATTTAATTTTGTAATTTTGATTAAAAACACAAGTTTTAAGGGACTAAATTGGGGGCTTTTAACATTAGCATGTAGCATTATTTATCGCTGCTTTTGCTACAGTATATCACAACTCGCCAGTCGAGTGGCTTAAACTATCGCCTCCAACTGATTGAGGCCTCTCTCTCCATGCAGTCCACTACCATCCATAGTTCTCTTTTCATCTGGATTAATCGGGCGATCTCTGATAGGCAGCTACTATGCCCGTTATCAGCACTCCACACTTGCACAGACCCAAAGCGCCTTGCCAAAAAAAGTCTATCAGCCACATTGCAGTTCACACATTGGCCTTCAAGTCCAAATGTATGCCTACTGCTCATTGTAATAAAGTCTTGCTGAGTTTAGACAAGTTTAGGAGAATCACCACTGCCCATACTGGAAGCAAAGTAGGGGGCGGTCTGGGTTCTATCAATTTATTTGGCTGAGATAATTTCGAATTGGAGTCTTTGGGGGAAAACAGTACCTTCTGCTCAAATTCGCTAGTTTCAGTCTGTCTGGAATTTCAGACTCTGCAGAGCTTTGTGTTCACCCTATCTACTGTATGATTGAAAGAAAAAAAGGTAGACACCTCAGACACTCATCTTTCTACTGTCACACCACGCTGCACTCGCAAATGCGATGACACGGAGCATGCGAAGTTGCTGCAATTGCAGTGGTAAGGGACACGCTCTGGATATCTGCTTTGTCCTGTCATTCCTTTAGCCAGTCTGCGTTTGTGACTTCTGCCACAAAAAAGCAGAGAGGATTTCCCTTTAAGCACACTTCCTCCCCGCCTCCTCTGCTCTCAGGCTGATAGAATGAAGAATAGAAAAGGGAGAGAAAAAAAATAAAAATTGACAGACCACCAGAGATGGACTGCAGAAAACCATTTTCAGCCCCTCAGGAATACCAATGATGGCTTTAAGCAATTCTTCAAGTGCCTTCAAAGTCGCTCATTCCCGTCTTAGCTTTATCTCGCGTCGTTGAATGCAGATGCAAATAATGCGATGGAATGAGTAAAGCGAACTTATAAGTCGAAGCATGTAAGAGGGGAAATGGACGTTTTGTCTGTCGGTAAGAAGGATGGAGACGTGGCCTAGTAGTTTAACGCACATTTCTCGCAGAGTGCTTTTAGTCCAGCTCATGTTGGCTCCTGATACTCGGATTTATTTTGGGATTTTTAAAGGACCAAACAAGATAAATACATGAAATCCTCAGTCAATTTAAAAATAAAACAAAAATAAAAATGTTTATTCATATTTTAGGCACATTTTTAAAGGTATAAACTGTAAAATACTGTACTGTAAGTACAAAAAATATGTAAGAGCTGTAAAACTACAATGGTAATTTTGTGATGATGAAACATATTTTACATGAACAACAACATTTTTGATTCTTGTCATATTGTCATTTTTCTTCTAAAAGCATTTTTTATAGTACGATGTGAAGTTGAAATCACTTTAAAAATAATAGGTAACACTTTACTTGGGGTGTTCATCACTCATTAAAGCTTTGTAATCAAAATGTATTTTCAAACCCGAAGAACGAATTTGCTCAAAATAATGCAAAAACAACCAATTGTCACTTTTTTGTTAAATTTATGTGTCCTAATAGTGTTTTTGGCAATGTGGGACAAATATATGACAGTCAACATCTCAAAAAGTGTGTTTTGGTGTTTTGTGACCCTTTTATGACAGTTGTCATAAGCATGCATGAAATATCATCAGTCTTATGAGCACCCCTTCAAATGAAGGGTTACTAATCTGTCATGTGCACAAACTCAGTGTCACTAATGCTGAGTTCAGAATGCATGATTTAAGTACCAACAGGTTTTGAGAAATCACTGACAAACGCCTAAAATCACAGGAAAATCGGTGCTCATTCTCGTAAGTAACAATCACACAGTGTGAAATATCAAAGGCATGACCT
This sequence comes from Danio rerio, assembly GCF_052040795.2. Taxonomy (NCBI): domain Eukaryota; kingdom Metazoa; phylum Chordata; class Actinopteri; order Cypriniformes; family Danionidae; genus Danio; species Danio rerio. Next base: position 54,735,036 of record NC_141023.1, read on the forward strand.
AAGAGATTCGTAAAAGAGTCACTGACACCCATGAGATATTTGGAATGCTAAATATCTGGAGCTGTCTGTGATTTAAAATCATCCCGTGTGAAGCGTGTTCTGATTGAAAATAATATCGGCGATTGCCTACAGCCAATGAGAGAGCAGCATCGACTAGTATGGGCATCTGCAGGCCAGCGGGAGGTTCGGGGAGACGTTAAAAGGGCTTATTTTCCTCTATTTGGACCCAACAAATGGAGGAGAAACTAGTGGAAATTTGGCGGGAGCACCTGTGTCTGTTTGGTGTCATATTAGCAATACCACAATCGAGTCGAAAAAGAAAAAGATGAAGGAGAAATTATTCAGGTGAGCAAATTTTCTACCCTACTAAAAGCTTCTTTCTCATCATGTAGGCTAGTTATAACAATATATATGTGACATTGCGTTGTTTCATGGTCACTTCTTGCGTGTGTTTGGTTGTGAGATGTAGTTTGCAGACTAAAACAAAGTTGTTTGTGATACTTCCTATTGTAAAGTAATGTAGTGTGAAACCCCTAGTCACCAAGTAAAAACTGTAAAAAATGCCACCATAGATGGTCATGCAGTCTGAAAACATGTGATACGACTACTCTTAAAGCAGTGCAGTCTGAACGCAGCGTAAGTTAAATAAGAATATTGTACATATGTAGGCAATTCTGTTGTATAAGACTGAGATTATCTTACGAAAACAACTGTAGATGTACATTATCCTGCGTATTACTTGTTACATTACTTGCCACAAAAGTAAACGGGAAGATGTAAAACATTGATCTGAGCTATAATAATTTACTAACTTTTTAATTAAACATAAAATTTTAAAAGGAGGTGTGCTCCCAAACCCCACCCCTAACCTTAACCCTCATTAGGGGATGTTTTTAATTAGTACTAAAATCTACTATTGACAGTGCAAATGTTATGAAGGAAACAGGTAGAATCCAACTGTGAGGCAAATACATTTTAATGAAGTACAACAGTAAATATAAGTCTTGAAGTGCTTAAAAAGGATAGAGAGACTAGCAGAATGTCCAGAACAGAGAGCATTTCCAAACAAACACGTCATCCGATGGGCTAGACTAAAGAGAAAACAACTCAGACAGAAATCTGAAAACAACATCCTACTGATAACCAGTGAAACACAGATGGTTTATTTAGTGCATAAAACAGGCATCAGCTGGAAGCCTCTGATTAGGTCAGCTGATCAGAACGCACACAACCATGAAAAGGTGAACAGACACACCCACCCAAGCACACCACAACACACACATCATAACACATAACATATAAGAAGAACACATAGACCCATAAACTGTGACAACAAATTAATACTTAAAAAAATGAAAAATTAAGCCACTAAACTGCCTTGAGATTGTGTTTGAATTTTATATCTTGGAACGTTTCTTGACCTATGACCAATCAGAATTCAGTATTGCAGAAAGCTGTGTAATAATAATCATATTCATATTTGTCAAGTTTTCTAAATTATTTTATTTCACATTTAATGTAATTTTGATTCATTACAACTGAAATTAACAACATAGAATCATTCTTAAAATGTATGTTTCTGGAGATTGCTAATTATGTAGCCAAAAGTACGTATGGCTGCATTTCATCTTTAAAATTCCTTTTCTCGCTTATCAGCTGACCGCTTACCTGCATGTGGATGGTTTTTCAGCTGTTACCTGTTTGTCCTGTAGCTTGACATGTTTGACTGTGGACTTGAGATGCAAAGCGGAGTTGACTCCAAGTCCAGAGAAGAACGGTAAAGCCTAGTTCAGACTGCGTGATTTTAGCCCCGATTTTGGCTCGCCGATAGGTTTTGAGAAATCGCCAACAAATGCCTGAAATCACAGGCAAATCGCTGCTCGTGCACGTGAGTGACAATCACACAGTATGAACGATCAAAGACGCGATCTGAGAGAATCGCCGATGAGTCGCCGATGCCTGTGAGATATTTGACATGCTAAATATCTGGAGCTGTCGGCGATTCAAATCACGCCGTGTGAATTGAGTTTTGACTGAAAATAACATGAGCGATCGCCTACAGCCAATGAGAGAGCAGCTTTCACTTGTGTGTGCGTGTGTGTATACCTGCTGCAGGCCAGCGGGAGGCTGGGGGAGAAGTTAACAGCGCTCTTTTTCGGTTTACGAAAATGGAGGAAAAACTAGTGGAGGTTTGACAGGACTCAGGAGCAACCGTGTCTGTTTGACGTTTCATACAGAAAGAAATTAGTTTATTATCAACGTTGAGGAGAAATGGCTAATTCCCTTTAAACCCAGGTGAGCAAACATGTACATGTTCTACCCCATTAAAGGCTTCTTTCTCATTATGTAGTTAATAACAAAAGATATACTACATGTTTTTGGCTGTGAGACGTAGTTTGGACGAAGTTGTCGGCGATTCTCCCTATAGTAAAGTCATGCAATGTAAATGTCCATGTCGCCGAACCATCTTGCAGTGTAAACAAAGCAGCGACAAAACGCTAGCCCAGATAGTCATGCAGTGTGAAAACATCTGTGACACGACTAGTTTGAAAATCATGCAGTCTGAACTCGGCATAACAGAAAGCAGGTAAGACAAAAACAGAAGGCAAAAAATTAAATAAAAAAGTAAATAACAGGGTGAGAAAATCTGAAAACGTAGTAAAAATTAGGGTGCTTTTTTTTCTGGATTGCTTTTAAAGGCCGTACTAACACTATTTACAGTTGCCTCTAACTGGGCCAAAGCACGCTTGTTCCCCCTCCCGTCTTCCCGATGGCCCGCACTCACATTACGATCGGGCCTGGGCACGCTTACGTCATTGATGCTGAGCTGTTTAGTAAGCGCTGTCGCTCAGCACAGTGGAGATTTCTCTAGTTATATCGTTTAAACCATTTGTATTTCGCCAAACAGTCCTTAGGGATGCAATGACACGCAGTGACTTTTGGCGTTTAAAAACAGTCATAAAGCCCTCGTGCTGCAAAAATGAGGAGGTTTGCTGAAGGTGCCTGATGTCGTGCAGTAAAGGATTTGCGTATTTAATAAACTACAGCAGTTTGCGTTCATTGAAAAGTAATATGAAATAATATGAAACAGTCCCTTAAAAGTCACGTCTCGCTTTCAGTTTTGGGCTTTGGCGCGTTTTGCACTCACACCACAAGCATACCGCGCCAAAGCCCAAGTGAACCGCGCTTAGGCCCACCTCTTCCAAACGGGCCAGGGCGGGCCAAGTGAACCGTGCCTGAGCCCGATTCAGCGCGCGCACACTTCTCAAACAATCCGGGAAACGGGCCTGGGTACGGTTCGGATAGCATAGTGTGAGTACGCCCTAAAACACTGGGGTTGGATTTAGGGAAGGGGTGTGTGGGTCAATCTGTGCTTTTTAAAATACTATTGGTTGGGTTTAGGGAGGGGCAAGGGTGTGGGGATGGGTTAGTGGGTCAGTCAGTTAGTCAACAGTGGCCTCTGGTGGATTTACGCAAGAACAGGAGGGACTCACGGGAAACACTTCAGATCTGAAAAAACATACACAGCAGCCTTTGGTGGATTCGTGAAAAAAAAAAAATTGAGCTCCTGAAACGTATTTTGCTCTCTTCAGAAATGTATACAGAGATAAGTAATCAGAATGAGCCTGAGTTGGAAATTAATTTTGCTCAATCAATTTTTTTATTACCAAATGTCACAGTTATTTTTTTTTTTTTTCGTGTTCTTATTTTCCTTTGCTGTTTAGTTTGACCTTGTTTCCTTTGCCCTGTTTCCTACCACTAGTTCCCTTGGTCACTAATTAGTTTCACCTCTTTAGCTTTTGGTTTCTCGTTTTATTGATATCTCTCTGTTTGTTTGGTCTCCTGCTGGTTAGTGTTTGGTTCTGTTGCTTTTATAATATGTGTTGGGCTACATTTTTCTCCTAAGCTTTCCTAAGATCTCCTAATGGATTTATAACTGAATAACTCATTTTTTTCTCATTTATTTAATGTTTACTTTCACCACATGTGACATTCACAAGAAAACCTTACATTTACAAACTTATTGTTAAGCAACTTTTAAATTACATGAGAATTATAAATATATTTTCCTTGTGAAAATACATTAAATAAGTTGTCACAAAAGATTCAAATATTCAAATTCAATTTTTATATACTGAACTAATGTTCCTCTTGAAAGTTTGAAAAGTCAAAGCTTGCCTTTTTTAATTAAGCTGAACATTTTTTAATTACTTAAACTTAAAATCACTTCCACTGTTTACATGCAAACTGCTTTTTTGCAATGCACCCTGCCTTCATAGTATACACACTTTATTTTCCTACAAAGTACTTTTCTGATAAAACTTTACATAAAGTCCAAACACAATTAAATTGACTTGGAATGACGTCATTTTTACTAAAATGTGAAAAAGCTTGCAGTTTAGGTTAAGTCACCATTAATTGTATAGCTCTTTTTACACTCATCTGTTACTTTATTAGGTACACCTGTCTATGCAAATTACTAATCAGCTAATCACATTGCAACAACTCCATGCATTTAAACATGATCAAGACGATCTGCTGCAGTTAAAACTGAGTATCAGAATAGGGAAGAAAGATGATTTAAGTTACTTTAAACTTGGCGTGGTTGTTGGTGCCAGACGTGCTGGTCTGAGTATTTCATAATTTGCTGAACTACCGAGATTTTCATGCACAACCATCTCTAGGATTTACAAAGAATGGTCCGAGTGGCAGTTTTGTGGGCGCAAATACCTTGTTGATGCCAGAGGTCAGAGAAGAATGGCCAGACTGGTTCGAGCTAATAGAAAGGCAACAGTAACTCAAAAAACTACTCGTTACGAACCAAGGTATGCAGAAAAGCATCTCTGAATGCATAACACATTCAACTTTGTGGCGGATGGGCTACAGCAACAGAAGACCAAACCGGGTGCCACTCCTGTCAGCTAAGTACAGGAAACTGAGGCTACAATTTGCATAGGCTCACCAAAATTGCACAATAAATAATTGGAAAAACATTGCCTGGTCTGATGAGTTTCAATTTCTGCTGCGACATTGGGATGGTTGGGTTGGAATTTGGCATCAACAACATTAAAGCACGGATCTATCCTGCCTTGTATCAAAAGTTCAGGCTAGTGGTGGTGATGTAATGGTGTGGGGGATAATTTCCTGGCACACTTTGGGCCCATTAGTAGGCCCACACGGAATGTGCACGTGCAGAATTCCGCAGATTTTTCGTAGATTTTTCATAGAATTACGCAGATTTTTAGCCCATCATTAATTCTGTTTATTTACTTCAGTAAATCTACGTTTATTCAGTTTTTTTTAATTAATTACAGTAACATTAATGACTAATATGAAAATGTTCATCTGATATACATACAATGCAGTTTGTAAAGTAATATTTTCTGTCTATTACTAGATATATTATATGAGAGACTTACTTTGTTTACCAAATAAAGTGAATCTAATTGGATTTGCATTTTAAACATTAAATAAAAGTTAAAAAGATTTTTTTTCACATATTAATGTTTTAGTTATGATACTCCTAAAATAATTCTGCAGAAATCCGCAGATTTTTACCAAAATTCTCAGCAGAAATAGCAAAAAATGTCCGCAGATTCTGTCTGGCAATACCCATTAGTACCAACTGAGCATTGTGTCAATGCCACAGCCTACCGTAGTATTGTTGCTGACCAGGTCCATTCGTTTTATGACCACACTGTACCCATCTTCTGATGGCTACTTTTAGCAGCATCTCAGGCTGGTTTCTTGAACATGACAATGAGTTCACTGTCCTCAAATGGCCTCAACAGTCACCATATCTCAATCCATTAAAGCACCTTTGGGATGTGGTAAAACAGGAGATACGCATCATAAATGTGCAGCCCACAAAATTGCAGCAATTGTGTGATGCTATCATATCAATATGTACCAAGTTTTCTGAGAAATATTTTCAGTACCTTGTTGAACTTATGCCACAAAAGATTAAGGCAGTACTGAAGGCAAAGGGGGTCCAACCCGGTACTAACACATTTATTTATTTATTTATTTATTTATTTATTTATTTATTTATTTATTTTATCATTTATTCATTTTTTGCCGTTTTAATGAAAAAAATTGGGGTCTAAATAAAATAAAATAAAAAGTTGTTTATTGTATTAAGTGTTGATTATATAGTTCTACAACAAAAACAACAATGAAGAACTACAAAGTCTTGCTACAACAGCCAGTGTCACGCAGTGCTTGTAACAATGCAAGTGTTTTATACTAGTTTCAGCAGGTATCTTTTCACATCCTGCACCACATTGTATATATAGCATATGCATTTGCATTCCATGCACCCATGGGCATTCTAATCTGAAAAAGAGGTGTGTTAAGGCGTATTGTTTGCACCTTAATTTAACTTTGATTGCTTCCACACTTTATCCTCATGCACAAGCAGATCTAATTCCTTGTAAATTAAGTGTTTTTCACAAAGTCTGCCTTTTAAATACCAAATGCACCATTGTGTGATCCCAACTCACTCTTAAAGGAAAATGGAGATAAGAGTCTGATGAGTTTAATCCATGTTATGCCCCAAACGCATTACAGATAACTATTTAAGACAGCCCAGGTTCATTGCAAAACTATACCCTTATAAACATTTATGGAGACACCAAATATGTCCCAGGACGTAGGTTTCTTGCAGTTATTTTTTTTTCATGAATCCACCAGAGGCCAATGTGTATGCTGACTGACTGACCGATCAACTTGAGATAAAAAGATTTGAGATATTTTATAAAAACAATAAACAATGGAGGAGTAAATGGTAGAGGAGGAAATATTGTTTATAAAGTATTTTGATATGATGATATTAATCAAATTGTGCAAACAGTTTAGTTTTTGGGTGAAAGAAACCATTAGAAACTACCTTCTTTTTTTTTTTTTTGTCATCCAGTCCTGGGCAGCGCCCCTTTACAAACGCATGGGGGAAAACTGCAAATACAAAAAGTGTTCTATGTCCTCAAACAAATGTTTATGTTTTTAGATGACAAGGTAAAATAAAAAAATATATAGAGAGAGAGAGCTGTATTAGTGGATAGCTGCTGAGTGCATCGTAATATAGGCTATAGCCTATATTTTATTTATTACATGCTCTTATGTCCTGAAATGCTTAACGGTTTTCATTACTTAAGATAACCAAATATTTCGCAACATCCTTAAATTATTCTCTTAAAAAATTGGGAATTACCTATATAAAGGGGAATTACCTATTAAGTGTCATACAGCCTTGGGAAAAAAATATATGATTTAGGTCAGTGGTTCCCAACCTCTTTTGCCTAAGACCCCAAAGAAAATATAAAAATAAAAAAGGCCCTCCTCCACATTTAATAAAAAAGGCCCCCTATTGCTTGTACACATTTGGAGTAACGCTAAACAAAATATTGTTTTCAAACAAAATTCATGTTTATTACTATATCTAGCTTATGTTTATGCACAAATAATAGCCTAATGTAAAATATAAAAGCAAAACATTAGAAGGCCATTTGTAACAAAAAAACGCAAGCCTTTGAATTGGCCCTATTTAAAATTCAGTAATAAAAATATCAGTATTCACACTGGTGTATAAGGGAAAAAAAATAATATAGGCTATTACAATTTAATGCTTGTATATTATTTGTTATGCTCTATTAATTAGTGTAAGGATTGCTGCATGGCGGTCTTTTTTTGTGGAGGTAGGATTACAAATTTGTCTATTTTTGGTCAGATATAGGGCAGTGGTCCTCAACCTTTTTATCACCGAGGAGCGGTCAACAATTGAAAATTGTACCGGACAGGGGTTGGGCGGGGGTTTCATAGGTTGCAAAGCGACCATAAACAGTTTTCTTAGAGGATGTTGACCTGTTTTCATAGAGGACAAGTTGACAAAACACTGCTGTCACTCTGATTCTAGTTTTATTCATGGAGATAAATGCAAAGCACTGCACTGTTTGTATGTTCTATGTTTGTTTAGGAAAATTAGTCTTACCGAAATGTAAATATTCCATACAAGCTGAAGCTGATCAGTCAATTCTTGTCACAAGACTTGCATTTTGCTCGCGGCCGGGGTTCATTGGTGCGAACAAGTCAAGCCACTGGTGCAAACTCTAGAACTACATTAGCAATCTCCATCAGTTAATCTTCTTCCGCAGCCATGGTGGATTCACCTGATTTGTTGACAAATGGGTTGTAAATCCATTCCTTGGCCGTTCGTGGGTAGTTCACTGGGTATTGTCGCCTTAGCAAAGAAACTTTCCAAAGACGTCTGTTTCTTACTCATTTTGCTGCTTGTGGGTTAAATTTGGTTGTTCAAGTGATTGAGAGGTAACCGAGAGAATAGGCTTTGGGGGCTTAAGCCCCTGATGAATTGTCAAAAACCCCTGATCTTTTGGAATATGTTGCACTTTAATAAAAATAGGTTGTATAACATTTATTTTGTTATCGAAGTCCATAAAATTAGCACATACATCACACGCTCCACTTAACGCAGCGTTTGTGTCATGTAATTAAAGTCAGCTATTCAGCAGTACCTGTTTCTACCAGCAGGTGGGAATGGCACTGTTGTCACATGGTGTTAAAAAAATCCCGTCATCATAATTCATTCATTATTTTAAGGAGCAGATGCTGATGAGGTGATAATACAACTATTTTGCGAAACTAAATAGTTCTAACTACTGATGAAGCTTAATATTTGTTTTCACAGTATAAAATAAGTGTAGTTTTGGTGAAATAAAAAACCTAATCGATCAAATGTGCATCATTTCAATGTAAATACATGTGAATTAGTCAGAAAATGTAGATTGTACTAGCTTTCTACATATGAGATATCTAGACACATTTATCTAGATATGATAAAGCCAGGCACATCTGTTTCTGTAATAGTTAAATCACAGTGAATTCATGCATCTAGCTTCTATTATAACATGCTATCAGTTAGCACCGAATTATAAATCGACTTTATTTTTATGAAAATACCTAAGATGGCTGGAAGAACAATATAAACCATTTATTGTCGCAGTTGTGTAAATGATCAGTTAAAGCCTTTTTGTGTTTATTCTGATCTTATTTTCATTCATTCAACTACAGCAATCGCTGCATTCCTTCATCCATATTAAGGATTTCCTGGAATGTTCTGCTACTTTTGTGAGGCATAATAGAATTTCTGCTCAAGTGTGAATAAAACAGGCATTACATGCATTTAAAGTGCTACAATGCCAAAAATCTCCATCTAAAGACATTTGAAGTAAACTTATTTCTAGCATATAGATCTTTATTTGGGGATGTAACTGTTTATTTATTTTATTTATTTATTTATTAATTTTTTTGTAACCTAATAATTTTGTTAAAATAAAACCAATACAATGCACCCGTATTCTCTGAGAACACAGCAAAATTTGCGAGTGCTGGTCTGGTCAGTAAAAGCGAAAGAGCCCTCAGGTTTAGTGTGACACTTTAGTAGGGGCGTAGGAGCGTGTTAAACCGACGGCAGGTGATATATGCGCGCTAGACTGCTGACATTTCCCATGTTCCTCAGTGTCATTGAATAAGCGCCACCTGGCTCTTCCTGAGCGAAGCAGCACAGAGGATTAGTCAGGAAGAGTGATGAGATGTTCAAGGTGAAAACCAACTCCTCGGTGGGAGCCCATTCATCTTCAACTCTCTCATTCACACTGCCGTAGCATTCAATACTGACACGCTTTTGTCTGTGGCATCATGTGGCCCGCAGGAGCTGTGAGTGGAGGACTGAGAGAGAGCCGTGCCAATCTCATCTCATCTAGTGCACAGCAAAACCCCGTTCCCAAAGCCCTTCTCATCAGCATAAACATCTGCTCATCAACAGTGGACACACACATGCACAATTCACATGCCATATGTGCCTCTGATAACACCACGCTCCTTTACTCCTGCAGTACTTGTGTTGTAAATGGTGTAATTGGAAATCAATATGCACAGCAAAGAACACCAAAGCATATGTTGTTGTGGTTTGATAATACACATCTAATTAAGTATTACAATAAATGCTGTTTAAGTTAGAAAAAAGTGCAATACCCTTTCAATTGTGTCTCCTCTGATTGCATCTCAGGAGTAAAGTGAGTGGATCTAAGATGTGGTAATGCGCTTTGTTTGGAGGTTCAGATGGTGCAGAAGCACTCAGAATCCGTTCACATGTGCTGCACTGCATACTGAAGTGAAGCCAAACTGATGTTACGTTACAGTTGTTTGCATGAAACACAAGCTTTTCCTTCCATGGCAACATTCCAGTCCCTATAAATGGCAGGAATTGATTACCAGCCCCTCCTAATTGTGATTCTTCCATCTGCTAAAGCTTAATTGCAACTTCAGACCGCAGAGGAGCCTGTGTTTCTGGAGAAAACTACACATGAAGATTGAAGAAGATAGTAAACAATACAGTACTTAGAGAATTGGTTGTAAATAGCATGACGCAAGCTGTTTTTTTCGTAAATTAAACAAACGAGTTACAGGGAATAAACTAGATTTCAGTTGGTCATGTGATCTGTATGTAACCCATCAGTCCTACTGCACCTAACCTTGTTTGAGCTGGGATTGAATCGGTGATTGTTTGCATGAGAGTCAGCTGATCTTACAACGAGGCTAAAGACCATGGCCTCTAGCGTCTGTCGCTATAGCATCTTTTAAGGTTAGAGGAGTGAGGTTTACTTGCATTTTACTTTGCTAGCTGACCTCTGCTGCATTCACCCCCCCAAACCTCACTCCTATTCCAGACGAGACCCCACGTGTAACCCACCAGTACTACTGCACCCAACCTGGTTAGAGCTGGGATTGAACCGGTGATTCTTTACATGGGAGTCGGTTGCTCTAACAACAAGGCTAAAGACTATGGCCTCTAACATCTGCTAGAGCACATTTTAAGGTCTGAGGAGTGAGGTTTACCTGCATAGCTCTTTGCTAGCTGGCCTCTGTTACATGTATGAAGAAGAACCCGCTCTATTGCCTATATTGTTTATGTGAAGAATATATATTACAATTTTAAATAATATTTTAAGTAACTAAATGTGTTACATTTTAAGGGGAATTATATGAAAGTATGTGTTATGATATTTTTGCAATTATTTTATTTTATTTTTCTAAATTTTAAAGGCCCATGCACATCGGGACACATTCACTTTTCGCCATAGTTTAACTCTTCATGACTAATTAAAAAGCTCTAATGTGATCTCTTCAACCCAGGCTCATTCTAATTGCTTACCCTCATATACATTTCTGAAAAGGCTGCTGTCAACAGACTGACTGACCAGTGCCCATCCACTTCTCAAAACTCATGCAGCTGTGTTTTCAAAAGTTATCCAGAAAAAAAAAGCCCTCACAGCAGCCAGATTTTTACCACATTTTCAGATGTTATTACATTCTCACCTTGATATTTGCTTGTAATTTATTATAATTTTTTTGCTTTTGTTTTTGTCTTACCTGCTTTCTAAAACCGTACTTTGCTGGACTAAAACCTCATCAGTGTGGTCAACACTTCTCAGCATCTCAAATCCTCCAACGTACACAGCGAGCAACTGGACAAAATGGTAACAGCGAAAAAGCTTCCATATGGAGGTAAGTGGTCAGCTGGTAAACGGGAAAAGGAATGGCATTATACCGCCATATAAGTAGCTAGTGCCTAATTTGTGACCTTATTTTACCGATCCCCCTCCTTCCCCTCACACAACACCCACCTCCTCACCACTCTGCTCTTCACTTTTATCCATGACAGTACAACCCCCCCCTCACCCCGTCTCTTTTCTTTTGTCCGTGCACCCATCCCCCACCCAAACTATTTTACCCCCCCACCCCTTTTCACTTTTGTACACGAATTGCAAAACAAGCACTGCACAAAGCATGCAGCATGTACTTTGGGTTACATAATTCGCAATCTCCAAAAATCTATATAGGGCTATGTTTTTTAGAATGAGCCTATGTTGTGCCCCGTTTCCACTGAGTGGTACGGTACGTTTTGGTATGCTTTTATGGCAGTTTCCACTGTCAAAAGGCATACCGAACAAAACCGTACCGTACCACTTTTTACCCTTTCGAAAAGGTACTAAACACGAGAAAGGTTACCAAAAGGTGGAGCTACACTTACAGCTGCACACTGATTGGTTACAGTGATACATAACGAGCTTGTGTGGAGCTAGCCAGAATGAAAAACAAAAGAACCACCATGTTTTCATACACAGCCGAGAGATTACGCCGCAAAACTATATGCATATATTAACGAACCATGAATGACCCAAGCTCAAGCAAACCTTGTCGTCTTGATGTACAGACACAAAGCCAAGAAGAACTTTGTTGAATATCTGCTGTGTCCTGTTATTGTTTTACGAAGCCGTCTAAAGGTGCGAGTGGTTTTCGCTCTCTTCCGGGAGCACGCAATCGCATCTATATTTGACATATCAAACTTCTTGGTCTGATAATAATGGGTGTGTGATTACTGAAGTGTCTCTGCTATCTGATCCATCCAAAAAGAAAAGGACAAACCCTAACCCTAACAAAGGAGAAGCCCCACAATACTCTGGAGCAAATAGTTTCAGCAACCTGAAACACGAACAAACTGCCATGTTTATCATCGCCTTCTGGACTATTATGAACACGGAGTGACAAAATTACTCTCTAACAGAGTTTGCATGTGCTTCTGAAGCTTACAGATACAGACGAGAGGTTTGCACTGACTGTAAGCTATGTTGCGTGATGTTTATGAACCTAAATAAGGACTAAATGTATGTTGTGTGTAGTTTTTTTTATTTTTCTGAAGTTGGTAACATATCAGAGATTGTAAGGGGTTCTATGTGCTCATATATGTTGCATTTCTATATTTATTTTATATAATTGCAGATGTTTCAGTAGGCTATTTGTAGACAGTACAGTAGTCAGTGATCTACAATTATAATCAAATCATGTTCATGGAAAAGTTAGTACTACACATTTATAAATAAGTATTTATGTATATAAAGCATCTCTTTTGTGAGAAGTGCTTCTCATATGATTTGTAAACGACCTGTACGGCTTTACTGTAGACATTTATTCGAGTGAAAATGACGTTGACTTTCTGTCGTACACAAGGCCCACCAAAAGGGTACTCTTGGTAGTGAAACGCAAGCCTGACTGATAAAGGTGACCCGTACCGACCCAAAGCGCACCGTACTGTACCCAGGGCCAGCCCGTCCATAGAGGCAACCTAGGCGGCCGCCTAGGGCGGCAGTATAGAGAGGGCGGCATCCGCGACACCTCCCTTACCACTCGCGTCCTTAGTTATGTCCGCGACACCTCCCTCACCACCGGTGTCCTCAGATATATTCGCGCATAGACGACAGAATAGAGAGGGCGGCGTCAGCGACATCTCCATCAGCACCCGCGTTTCCTCAGATATATCCGCGCATAGGGCGGCAGAATAGAGAGTGCAGTCTCCACGACACCTCCCTCCCTCCCTCCCTCCCTCAGCACCTGCGCGTCCTCAGTTATATCCGCGCATTGTGCGCAGGAAAAGAGGTCTGCGACACCTCACTTCATTTTCATAACCGGTCACTTTCGTTTTCACGTTGGGGTTGAGGGCGGCGTGATCGTCCTATGCCTAGAGCGGCAGTTCAGCTTGCTCCGGCCCTGACTGTACCACTCAGTGGAAATGAGCCGCTTGTTCATTCACACCAAAGCACAAAAAAATGAAAAAGCTTCATTTTAAAAGAAAATGCATCATGCTCGTTTTTTGGTGTAGACGTACAGTATCACAAACTGCCACACCACCAATAAGAATTTTGTTTCGCATGCATAGAGCTGCTGAAGTGGCAATAAACACAACTTGTCAAGGCTTCATTTAATTAAGAGGATGATGCACTGAAACAAAGTAAATGTGGAGCTGCTTTTTTCATTGGTGTCTGAACATAGTTGTAAGATAAACGTAACAGCAGCTAAAATTATTATGAAGTTATTATGGAGAATAGCAAATAGTATTCGATGGTGAGTTTCATTTCACTTTTCGTTGCAACACAGGCTCGTTGTGAAAACGTACACCTGTTTGCATGTCTGGAAAGCGCAAATTATGTAGCCAGAGCTTTGTATGGCTACATTTATTCTTTCAAACAACCGCTACATATCGGTATGATGTTGTGGACGGCTTTTGTTTCTTTTCATGCTACCAGCAAATCGCTTTTCTGCATTTGGACAGCTTTACTGCTGTTACCAGTTTGCCCAGTAGCTTGCTGGGGTTTGAGTCTGGCTAAGAACGGTTCTAGAAAGGAAATAAAACTAAAGGCAAAAAATAAAAAAATAAACAAGTAAGAAACAATGGGAGAATGTGGTAAGATCTGAAAATGTGATTTTTATTTTCTGTGTACTTATTCTGTATTGCTTTTGAAAACAGAGTCAGTTGGGTTTAAAGAAGGCCGAGGGTGGGTGAATCGGTGCTTTTGAAAACACTATTGGTTGGGTTTAGTGAAGGTATTTGATGGGGCTATAAGTCAGACAGTCAACAACAGCCTCTGGTGGATTTACGCAAGAATAGTAATCATAATTGGCACTTGTGAGAGAAATTTGAGATTTGATAAAGTATAAACAGCGGCCTCTGGTGGATTTGCGAAAACAAAAACTTCAAAAACTTTGGAGTTGTGAGTTGAAGTTTTATCCATGGCGACACTCAAACCACATTGGCAGGTCTGCCACACAGGGAAAATCACCTGGAAAAGTCGTGAAAAACAATGACAATAAGTTTAAGCGAAAAATGCCCCAGTATGTACAAGCATTAAGATATAACAAATTTTAATACATTACTTTTTTTACCCAACCTTGCTTACTGCATACTGTACATTGTCCATTAAAATGTAAGCCAATTCCCATTTTTACTCATATGTGAAACAGATCAGATGTGTTCTATGATCATAGTTATGTCTCATTTCAGAGGCTGCATCCTTCAAAGGACGTTACAAAGGGTGTTTGCGTCATGGTGGCATCACAAAGGCTTTCTTGATTCGAATTGATTCGAGAGCTTCTTCAAATGCATCCTTTATTTCCTGTGTAAAGAAAGATACTGGTGGATCCCGTGCAACCTCAAACATCCCAGAATTTAGTGTGAGCTGAAAACAGCAGAATGTTTTAAAAAGAAAACTCAGGGTTAACATTTTTAATGTATGAATTGTCATCTGTCTTTCAGAACAGTCAACTAAAATGTTGTTATTCAGAGGTACACAGCCTTGCATTCACTAACACAGACTATATTTGAAGTATTTGGAAGTAATTAACATTTTCTTCCTGTAGAAAATCATCATACAAACAATGTTTAGTGGCTTAATGTGTTACAACAGTGTTTTTAAAAGACTAAACACTTTACTGATATAGTATACAACCAACCACATGTAAGAACACAAACGAATAACATATAATTAAGTATTAAGCGTTTCTTTACATTGTCCTTTAAGTCTGCTGTTGTCTGTTTAGTGTTGATGTGTGATATAGATATTAACATATGAAACAAAGTCATTTTGGTTGGCGCTTTTCATTGACATCAGCTTGGTGTGTGCCTGGCTCTCATTTGACATGTTAATTCATTTAATTTCATTTGAATAAGTGTCATTCGTTTGAATAAGTCTGAACACTGCCATCTAAACCTTGGTGCACACCAAACAAGCAGAAAGAGACGAATGAAATGGAAAAGAAAGTCATGATAAATGGCTAAGTGTGGTGACCCATACTTGGAAATGGTTTTTATGCTTTTAGTTTTAACTCATCCAAGTGCACACACACACACACACACACACACACACACACACACACACACGCGCACATGCATAGAATAGTGGGCTGTTAAAATGGGAAGCAGTTGCACCCAACATTGGCTCCTTGTGAAAACATACCTCTGTATACATTTCTAGAGAGTGTGAAAATGTTGCCAAAGCTTTGTATGGCTGCATTTTGTATTTTAAAAAGATTGCTACAGGGCGTTATGATCCTGCAGAAAGCTTCTGTTTTTATTTATGCTACCAGCTGACCACTCCCCAGTAGCTTGGCCTGTACATTAGCGGACTTGATATGCAGAGAGGTGTTGACTTCAATGACAAGGTTCAAAAAGAAGATAAAACATAAACAAAAGGCAAAAAAAATTAAATGAACAAGTAAATAACAGGGTGAAAATGTGGTTAAAATCAGGTGAAGGCTATTTTTTCCTGGATTGCTTTTTAATACATTGTCGGTTAGGTTTTGGTAAGGAGTGATTGGGTCATTCTGTGCTTTTGAAAACACTATCGATTGTGTTTAGGGAAGATAATGGATAGGGTTATCAGTCAGTCAGTCAATCAGTCAGTCAACAGCACCCTCTGGTGGATTTATGTGAGAACAGCAGGCGTGAATGGCATTTGCGATGACAACTTTGAGATCTGAAAAAGTGTACACAAGGTCCTCTGGTGGATTCACAAAAAAAAACAAAAAAAAAAAAAAACAACCTAATGATAAACCTAATGGGGTGTATTTTGCAATCTCCACAAATGTATATAGAAATACGTATCCATAATGAGCCTGGGTTGGTTTCACCTCAGTCTAATCTACATGTCCTCAAGCACACTGTAAAATATATGACAAAAATCATGACAGCTAATTTTAATAAGTTAATTAGATTTCAACTATAAATTAAGTTATGCAAAATAAACTTCAACTAACAAAATTAAGGCAGCATTTTTTTTGTTGTGCATTCTTTGTTTTTATGTGTGATAGTGTCACCGACTCTGTCCCAGTCATTCCCCTCGCTGGCCAGCAGAGGCCGCCATCCCTGGACTTCTAGCATTACATCATCCACATACACTGATTGTGCAAACACCTGAACTGAATCACGGTAATGACCCACGCCACCTATATAAGCCACACTTAAACCACTGTTCATTGCGGAGTCTTGTTTAGCCCCGGCCAGCATTTCTGAGCGTTATTTCCTGCCTGATCTCTTGTACATAATTCCGGACTGTTCCTGACTCTGAGTTGCTTTCTGCCTGCCCACGACCCTTGCTTGTTACACGGATTCTGAACCACGCTGCCTGCCCTCGACCCACGCCTGCTATAAGGACTCTGAACCACACTGCCTGCCACTGATCTAAGCCTGGTAAATCACTCTGTGTCTGTCAGCCGCCAGCCCTACGACCTTGATTGATTACTGTTGATGTGTGTTTGCACTGTTGTGCGTATTGGATGTTTGTGCTTGATTGTGATTAATAAATACTGCAAAATGGATCCCTCTGTGTCAGTCTCCCCATTACAGAAGACTTTGCAAAACACAGATCCCGCAGCCATGCAGGTCTTGTCCCACGAAGTCACAGCTCAAGCTCAGGTATTAACTACACATCAGCAACAGTTGTCTCATTTAACCCAACTAAGAGATGAACTGGTGAAATCACTGCAAAACCTGCAAGCTGCTTTCACAGCGCAACTCACCGCCAATTACTCTCCAAGTCAACCCTTTGTTACACAGACCCAGACTGTATTCGGAGCATGTTTGGCATTCCCTGGCAAATTTTCAGGTAACCCAGCTAAGTGCAAAGGCTTTTTACTCCAGTGCTAACTGTTTATCTCTCAACAGCCCCATCTGTTTAAGGATGAAAACAGTAAAATTGCTTTTGTGTGTTCTCTGCTCACAGGAAAAGCATTAGACTGGGCTACTGCAGTTTGGCCTGACAGCAACCCGATATTTCCCTCATTTAATGACTTTCTCAAACGTTTTTGCACTGTGTTCGATCATCCTGAGGGTGGTCGCAATGCTGGTGAGGAGCTCTTGTGTGTTCAACAGAGAAGTCAACCTGTAGCCGAATTCGCTCTCCCTTTCCGCACACTGGCTGCACAATCTGGCTGGGCTGACGATCCTCTAAAGACCCTATACAGGAAAGCTCTAAACCCCGAACTGCAGAAAGAGATGGCATGTCGTGATGATGGGAAATTGTTGGACCAACTCATTGAACTCTCAATCAGGTTAGATCATTTACTCCACTCCCGTAAAACCTTGTGTTCTGTCACTCCCAGTCCTGTATCCCCTGAGAGTCCCACTGAACCTATGCAACTGGGCAGAACCCGACTAACCCCCGAGGAACGTGAACAAAGACGGAGAAACCATCTGTGCCTGTATTGCGGTCTTTCAGGTCATATGAAAATCCTGTGTCCCAACAAACCTCCGCCCAAGACCCTTCCGGTGAGTGCAACCACCGTATTCACGATTGCCAATGACATTCTGAGTGTACCCGTTTATTTACGATGTGGTGAAATTGAGATCTCAACTCTCGCCATGGTTGACTCAGGAGCCGCTGGCAACTTTATAGATCACTCGTTTGCCACGACCCACTCCATTCCTCTTACCTCCTGTGATTCTTCCCTAGCCATCACCGCTATAGACGGGCGCCCCCTGGGAGAAGGACACATAAAATTCCGAACTCTGCCAATCTCTCTTCAAACAGGCTCTCTCCATAAAGAAGAACTCTCCTTCTTAGCAATTGACTCTCCTCGACACACAATTATCCTCGGGTTGCCCTGGCTACAACTTCATGACCCCCAAATTTCCTGGAAAACGGGTGAGATCATTAAATGGAGCAATAATTGTTTTAACCATTGCCTGCAGTCTGTCCTCCCTGTCCAGATTAATACCATTTCCATTACTGAAGACCCCGAATGAAGTCAAATCCCTGAAGTTTATCAAGATCTCATCGAAGCCTTTAACAAACAGAAAGCCACTAAGCTTCCGCCTCATCGTGAGCATGACTGTGCCATTGAGTTACTGCCAGGTACAACGCCTCCTCGTGGCGGATTTTTCCCCTCTCACAACCTGAGACCGAAGCCATGAATAATTACATCTCGGAGGAACTGGAAAAAGGCTTTATACGACCTTCCACGTCACCCGCCTCAGCTGGGTTTTTCTTCGTCAAAAAGAAGAACGGTAGCCTACGCCCATGCATTGACTACAGAGGACTGAATGATATCACAGTTAAGTTTCGCTATCCTTTACCACTAGTCCCAGCAGCCCTCGAACAACTACGCTCAGCACAGTACTTTACGAAGTTGGACCTCCGCAGTGCTTACAACCTCATTCGTATCCGACAGGGGGACGAATGGAAAACCGGGTTCTCCACCGCTAATGGCCACTATGAATATTTGGTTATGCCCTTCAGCCTAGCAAACAGTCCTTCAGTGTTCCAGGCTTTCATTAATGAGATATTCAGAGACATGCTCAATCAGTGGGTCATAGTGTACATCGACGACACCCTCATCTACTCCAATTCCCTACCTGAACACATTCAACAGGTCAGAGCCGTCTTAAAACGCCTAATCCAGAACCAGTTGTACGCCAAAGCCTCCAAGTGTGAGTTTCACAAAACATGTATATCATTTCTGGGTTATATCATCAGTCCCAAAGGCGTGGCCATGGATCAGCAGAAGGTAGATTCTGTCACGCAGTGGTCCAAACCTGAAACCATCCGGCAACTACAACGTTTCCTGGCGTTCGCAAACTTCTATAGAAGGTTCATCCGGAACTTCAGTACAGTAGCCGCTCCTCTCACAGCCATGGTAAAGGCCAATAACGCTCGCCTGAAATGGAATCCAGAAGCCATTCGATCATTCAACCAGCTCAAGTTACGCTTCACAACCGGGGCCATCCTACGTCATCCTGACCCCAATCTACCATTCGTGGTCGAAAAAGATGCCTCCAACACGGGCACTGGAGCCGTTCTATCCTAGAGGTCCCAAACGACTAACAAACTCCATCCTTGTGCCTTTTACTCTCGCAAACTCAATCCAGCTGAGAGAAACTATGACGTTGGCAACCGGGAACTCTTAGCTATGAAAGCGGCATTGGAGGAGTGGAGACACTGGCTTGAGGGCGCTAAACACCCATTTACTGTCATAACTGACCACAAAAATCTTGAGTACATCCGGTCCTGCAAGAGACTTAACCCAAGGCAGGCAAGGTGGGCTCTATTCTTTACTCGCTTTGACTTCAAGGTCACTTACATTCCCGGTTCGAAACATTTCAAGGCTGACGCTCTATCTCGCCTCTTTGATGAAGAAGCATTGGCTGATGATGTCGAGCCAATCCTAATGGACTCCCTAGCCCTAGCACCCATTCAATGGGACATTGAGACTGAAATTCTCCAAGCATCTGAGCAAAACCCTACTCCGCAGGCATGTCCCGAAAACAGAATCTTTGTTTCCCCGTTGCTCCGATAAAAACTTATTTTTGAAGTTCACAACCACCCCAGTTCCGGTCATCCAGGTAGCACAGCAACCGTCCAACTCATCCAGTCCCGTTATTGGTGGCCATCAATCAATAAAGATGTGATTAAATTCATAAACAACTGCTCTCCCTGTCAAATGGCCAAACACTCCCGTCATCGCCCAGCCGGACTGCTCCAACCCCTAGAAGTTCCACGTCGCCCCTGGTTACATATAGCTATCGACTTCATCACAGACCTACCTCAATCCCAAGGAAATACCACCATCCTTACCGTTGTTGACCGTTTCTCTACGTCTTGCCGACTCATTGCCACACCTAAACTGCCTACAGCTTTGGAAATGGCAGAGCTACTTTGCCAATGTCTTCCGCTACTATGGTCTACCTGAAGACATTGTTTCAGATCGGGGTACCCAATTTACCTCCCGTTTGTGGTCCGCATTCTTCAAGAACCTGCAGGTTAACATCAATCTCACTTCCGGATATCACCCGCAATCCAACGGCCAGACTGAACGCCTCAATCAGGAGATTGGTCGATTTCTCCGCACTTATTGTCACTCCAACCAAGCTGAATGGAACAAATTCCTCATATGGGCTGAATACGCTCAGAACTCCCTGAGAAAACCATCTACAGGTCTGACTCCCTTCCAGTGTGTACTCTGCTTTCAACCCCCTCTATTCTCTTGGTCTGGCGAACCTTCAGAATTTCCAGCTATTGACACCTGGTTCAAGAAATGTGAGGAGGTATGGAATGCAGCTCACACCCATCTATCGCATGCCATCCGAAGATTTAAAAAAACAGGGTGATCGTCACCGTCGTCCTGGTCCCACGTATTCCCCAGGACAGTGGGTGTGGCTATCCACTCGAGATCTGCGCCTGAGACTACCCTGCAAGAAACTCAGCCCTAGGTACGTGGGTCCTTTTCAGATAGAGAGACAAATCTCTCCTGTTTCTTTTCGACTGTCACTTCCTAATCATTACCGTATTTCTCCTACATTCCATGTTTCTCTGCTCAAGCCTGCTGTTGGTCCAACCGAGGTGGATAGGGAGGAGGCAGCCGGTGAAAAGGGTCCCCCACCTATCATGGTCGACGGAGAAGAGGCTTACCAGATCCACGAAATCCTGAGATCCAGACGCCGGGGCGGACAACTTCAGTATCTCATCGACTGGGAGGGGTACGGCCCGGAGGAAAGATCTTGGATCAATCGTAAGGACATTCTCGACCCAACTCTGTTGAATGAGTTCCACTTGCAACATCCGGAAATGCCGGCCCCTCGCCCCCGTGGAAGACCTCGGCGTCGCGATTCTTCTCACTTCAGGAGCCGTTCGTTGGAGGGGGGCTCTGTCACCGACTCGGTCCCAGTCATTCCCCTCGCTGGCTAGCAGAGGCCGCCATCCCCGGACTTCTAGCATTACATCATCCACATACACTGATTGTGCAAACACCTGAACTGAATCACGGTGATGACCCACGCCACCTATATAAGCCACACTCAAACCACTGTTCATTGCGAAGTCTTGTTTAGCCTCGGCCAGCATTTCTGAGCGTTATTTCCTGCCTGATCTCTTGTGCATAACCCCGGACTGTTCCTGACTCTGGGTTGCTTTCTGCCTGCCCACGACCCTTGCTTGTTACACGGATTCTGAACCACGCTGCCTGCCCTCGACCCACGCCTGCTATAAGGACTCTGAACCACGCTGCCTGCCACTGATTTAAGCCTGGTAAATCACTCTGTGTCTGTCAGCCGCCAGCCCCACGACCTTGATTGATTACTGTTGATGTGTGTTCGCACTGTTGTGCGTATTGGATGTTTGTGCTTGATTGTGATTAATAAATACTGCAAGATGGATCCCTCCATGTCAGTCTCCCCGTTATAGATAGTTGCAGTTTTAATTGTTAAAATTCATGTGAAATGAAAATACCATAAAAACACAAGCAAACCTTCCCAGTTGTTAAAATTCAGTGTATGTTTGATGAAGAAATTATTATTATTGTTATTATTATTATTATTGTTATTATTATTATTTATTTAAATGATTATAAACATTTTATAAGTTCTAAACTGAAGAACATACCATCACATACATAAAAACACAAATCAACATTGCCCACACTGTTAAAAAAAACATCAAAAATTCAGTAAATGCTACAAAAATTACTCCAGTTTTTTTTTAAAAAACTAAACTGGCCGCAGTGTATGTGTGTGAATGAGTGTATATAAATGTTTACCAGTACTTAGTTGCCACTGCAACGGCATCCGCTGTGTAAAGTATATGCTGTATAAGCGGTTCATTTCGCTGTGGCGACTCTGTGGACTAAGCATGAATCAATAAATAATTTAATTAAGGCAAGTATAAAAAAATAATACAATAAAAAACCTACTCATACTGTTGATCCTCTATTTCTTATCAGCAACTAAGAAGATCAGCAATTTTATTTGTATGTATACAGTTTTATGAGATTTTTTGTTGTTAGGTGTACTGTATACAGTAAGTACTGTTTTGCATAAAGCCATTTGGTTCACTGTGAAATGTCGCCTTGTGAAAATGATCTGAACTAAGAAGAAAATGTAAGATATAACAAATTAAGAGCCTGTTTCAAATCAAAGCAAATATTTTACGACTCTAGATAATCTGAAGCCGTATTTACACTGATATTACTGTATGCATCTCATGATTAAAATTACACACACTCAGTTGTATTCTTCTTCAAAAGTTATATTCTATTCTGTAGGGACTTTTTAATGAGAAGAAAACACGCATCAAATAGTGCATCTTAAAATTATTACAATAATGATGGGATGATGATTTTATGAGATAACTGCGCTTTCATATTCAAGCTTTTTTTACTAATTCAAATTATGCACCAAGAAACACACCAAAACATGTTTTTTTCCTGTCCAACAGATTTTTCTTCACTTTTTTTTTCTTTTCTGAGACAATTGGACTTTATTCCACTAGGAAAACTGTTTAATTACCTACTGCCTTTCCAGCCCACTGATTTACATTCTAAGCTATTTTAATTATACAATTCATTGCATTTTAAATGTGGATAAACTACTTAAAATTCAGCGATTAAAAGCTGTTGAATAATATCAGCAGATTTAGGAATGGCCATTGCTGAAGGAATTAAACAGAAAAAGCATATTTTAAAAAAATATATGTTTACTTCTTTTGTCCTTCATGCACCTATTATATTTCACTATGCAGGTTCCAAGTATCATTCATCATTTTTATTTCAAACGCTTCTTAATGTGTGCTTATCAGTCATAGACAAAAAAGCACTCATAAGAAGCTGATTCCCAATCCTTTCCATCCTGAATGGTCATGTCATTACCTCTAATGGGCGTCATCTGTACACAGCACAATGTGTTTCCACTGAGACAGCTACAATGCTTCAGCTTCCTCTCTTTAAGTAAAGTGTTAGAGACAATACTGGCCAAAATCTATAATGCAGTTGCTGTCTGTCTTATTCGTCTTATTTCAATGCAGCTTCCCATGATGCTCAGAATTTCCATCCCTTGGTAAACTTCAAGGATCTTTCAAGGACTTTTCGAATCCAACACCATTAGATTCAAGGACTTAAAGTGTGCATGAAATCCTAATTTACACTGTTTATTTTGCTAGCTCATATTGTTATTCCTAAAGTGAGTAATTAATTTGTGCAGGTTAATCCACTGATTTTTTTATTTATTTTTATTTTTTATTTTTTTGGTAATCTTTTATCAAAGTCTGACCATTTGCTATAGCCTTTGGTGGTCAATCTGTTGACATCAACCTGAGGGTTTCTATAGCCAACATAGGCTCATTTTAAAAACAAAGGCCTATATAAATTTCTGGAGATCCCGAATTATGTAGCCAGAGGAATGTACATCAGAGGATTTTAGACGCAGAGTGGAGTTGATGGTTATGATGGGGTTTGAGTCTGACAAAGAAGGGTTCCAGAAAGCAGGTAGGACAAAAAATAAAACAAACAAGTAAATAACAGGACGTCGGTCGGTCAGTCGACTGCAACCTCTGGTGGATTTACGCGAAAAGAGTAGGTGCGAATGGCACTTGTGAGAGAAACTTTGAGATCTCATAAAGCATACACAGTGCCTCTAGCGAATTCGCGAAAACAAAAACTGCAAAAAAAAATTTACTTCCTAGGATGTATTTGGTGCTGTCTAGAAAAGTATATAGAGGTACATATTCAGAATCAGCCTGGGTTGTCCATAGCAACTGTATATTTATATATTTAATTACACATCCTCTTACTGTTAGTTTACTATGAGGGAATAATGCGCAAATGAAGGCCTCAACTCCTGCTTAATATTCTTTTTTAGTAGAAGTACATCAACATACTAAAATAAACTTGTGGGTTTTTTTATTTTAATGTGGAGAGACACATTCCAAGAGAGATCAAGGTTACCTTATGTTAAAGTTTTCATGTGTCAAACAACCTAATCTTATAGCAGTTCATAACATATTCATTTAGTGCTAATTAGCATTAATTTGTTCGATCTTATTCATATATTTTAGTATGCTAAGTTAGATTTTCTGGTAGGTTTTGGAGTGAGGTTCGGTGCCATGCCTCTTTTTAAAAATCTATGAATGAAATAGTATGAATTTGTACAAATTAAGACATAGTCTCTCCAGTGTCTCCTGTGTGTTTTCTAAGGACAACACCTCCCTAGGCAGTCATCCAGGATGCATCCATAACAGATGCCCGAGCCACCTCAGCTGGCTTCTCTCGATAGGGAGGAGCATTGGCTCTACTCCAAGCTAATCCCATTTGACAGAGCTTCTCACTCTATCTATAAGGGTGTACCCTGCCATCCTGCGAAGAAAAAATAATTTCAGCCACTTACATCCTAGATCTTGTCCTTTCTGTCATGACCCAAAGCTTATGACAATAGGTGAGAGTAGGAACGTAGATTGACGGGTAAATCAAGAGCTTTGCATTTCGGCTCAGCTCCTTCTTTACCACAGTGAACCCGTACATTGACCACATTACTGCTGCAACTGCACTGATCCATTTGTCAATCTCATATTCCATCCTTCCTTCACTCATGAACAAAACCCCAAATTACTTGTACTCCTCCACCTGTGGTAAGAACTTTCCTCTTACCTGGAGATGGCAAGTCACTATATTCCGGTAGAGAACTACACTGTAAAAAATAAACGTTATTTTACAGGTAATTGTCTGTATTTTTTTACAGAATTTTTCAGTTTTCTCATTATACAGGGAAATACCTGTTGTTTTACAGATATGTTCTGTAATAAAAAAATCTTACATTAAATTTACAGTTATTGCTTGTATTTTGGTATTACATTCTTTTTCTGTTTTTTAAAAGAAATGTACTGTATTTTAAGAGAATAACACGTAATTTTACGTTAATATTTACAGATTATTCCTGTAAAAATAAACTATGAAAATAAATGTTATTTTACAGATAATTGCCTGTATTTTTTACAAAATTTTACTGTTTTTTTATTATACAGTGAAATATATTTTTTACAGATATTTTCTGTATTTAAAAATTCCAACATTTAATTTACAGATAATTGTTAGTATTTTGGTATTACAGGTTTTTTCAGGTGGCGCAGTGGGTAGCACGATTGCCTCACAAGAAGGTCGCTGGTTCGAGCCTCGGCTGGGTAAGTTGTTATTTGCATGTTCTACCCGTGTTGGCGTGGGTTTCCTTCAGGTGCTCAGGTTTCCCCCACAGTACAAAGACATACGGTACAGGTGAATTGGGTAGGCTAAATTGTCGGTAGTGTATGAGTGTGTGTGAATGAGTGTGTATGGATGTTTCCAGTGATGGGTTGCAGCTGAACGGGCATCAGCTGTGTAAAACATATGCTGGATGAGTTGACAATTCATTCCGCTCTTGCGAACCCTGATTATTAAAGGGACTAAGCCGAAGAGAAAATGAATGAATGAATGAAGGAATGTTAATCATGGGTTGCCACAGCGGAATAAACCATCAATAAGCATAAGCATAAGTTTTCACGCAGCAGATGCCCTTCCAGCTGCAACCCATCACTGGGAACACCCATACACACTCATTCACACACATACACTATAGACAATTTAGCCTACCCAATTAACCTATAGCACATGTCTTTGGACTGTGTGTGAACCGGAGCACCCGGAGGAAACCCACGCCAACATGGGGAGAACATGCAAACTCCACACAGAAATGACCACTGACCCAGCCGAGGCTCGAACCAGTGACCTTCTTGTTGTGAGGCGCCAATGCTACCCACTGTGCCTTGCACATATCTGTTTTTGAAAATAAACTTTTCAAATTCTATTTAGAAGATGACTAGTTTACAATAAGAAAATACCTGAAAATAAGTACAAAAACAAGTACGGTAGCCTATAGTAGTCCAATTATCACACCATTGGCAAATTAGACTGTACAGCACTACAATGCACAAATGGAGTAAAGTTTCAGTTTACCTTTTACTATAGTTTTACTTTAACGTACTGAAAATTAAACTGGCTTTAAACTTTCAATTCAATATGTAGTAATGAAGTTGAACTGTGTTTATACTTCATTATATTGCAATTTTGCAGTAGCAAATATTTTTTCTGCAGTTATTCTTTATAGCCTGCTGCTATTGTTCAGTTGTACTGCAGTTTTACTTCAGTATGCTGTTATTTTTTGTAAGGGTTTGTTATATTGGTTTGTAAAGTATGAAATGTAAAAGCAACACCAATAGCACCAAGATGTTGAGGTTTACAATAATACATGTGATGATTATGTGGATAAACGTGACTTTTCTGTAGCCTGTTAAAGTGAAGATTAAATTGAAGTTATAAATGTCAAATAATAGCCTAGTATTTTAGGCCACATACTGTACAGTATATGCACTGTAAAATGCAAAAAATGTTCATTTTAATTATTATATTTATTTTCTATAATATTTATGATGTATGCTATTATATAATTTTTCTCCTAGTGACTAATCACACATATTATTTACTTGTGTATGCATGTTATGACCTGTAAACATTTTTTCTAATCAATCTTTACAGTTGCAATGTGCAGTCAACAAAAAGTTAACTAAACATCCCCGATAGCAGGTAATAATTGGCCCGAGTTCGATTGCCCTTCGGCGCCTCCGGCTCCGACTCGGCATCGGCGAGTAAATGGATTATATATATCATCTAGAGAAAAACAGTGTAAAATGCCCTTATTTTCAAGACGGCACGCTCCAGTGCCGACTGTTTTTTTAAAGCAGAAGTTGGTTTTATAAGAAACACATTCGTGAGTAGACGAGATATATCCAGCTGCAGAACATTGGAGTAAACTCCTGATCCAAACTCCAATCCAGGCAGTGGTGGTAATGCTCCAAAAAGCTGTTTGCCGACTACCATAAAGATCACTGGAAGAAAAAGAAGTTTGTTTGGTTTTTCAAAACTTTCACCTGGATTCCGGTCAGAAAGGTAAGGTTTTTACTGCTTGTGTACTGTATACTTTGCGAATTTAGAGCTTAAAACATTTTTCCACAGTGTTTGGTTGTAACCGTGTTTAGTAATTTAAAATAATTTGATACGAAATGTAACTTGCTTTAAGAAACACGACTGGAGCTAATGTAAGTTATGCTAGCGCTAATGTTACAAACACATCTGAAAGTTCCTGTTCTTTTAACACAATATTAGACTGTAACGTGTTTAGTAACTGAAAACTATTTTAATTGTTTTAAAGAAACATTAAACGAATTTGTGTGTATGCTATCTTTACGTTAAAGAAAGTTTCTGTAGACGAATCCATTAACACCAACATGGCAAAACCTGTGCTTTTATTTCATATGTGTTACCCTATGTGAATCAATTATATCTTTTGTTCAAGCTGTAATGTTCAGTTAATGTAAAACTGAACGTCTTAAAGCAGATTTTAATTTTTTTTTTTTTTGTTATTGACAAAAATTCTGATTCTGATAAATTCTAATTTAAATGAATGGGTAAAAATATTTGTTGGTTAAATCTTATTGTTCTTGTTTCCAATGGCACACTCTTATGAACATGAATAGACATGTTATAGTTAGGTGCTTAAAGTCCATTATAAGCTGTAAACTGCTGATACATTTTAAACATTAAACATTAAACATTTTAAACATTAAACAAAGATTGAGCTTTTCAGACTTTACATTACTATTTGCTTCACAAACAGCTGAAATGGTTTATTGTTATTGGCTATCATCATTATCAAACATTTTTCACAATGGTAGGTTAATCTTCATGGGTACAAAATAATGCATGTGCTTGACCATCTTAAAATCTATGTCTCAGATTTATAAGGCTGTCACTCTGCATGAATCTCCGAATAAATCTTGTGCAACCTTCAGTGTACTGATTATTTACACTATAGGTATTATAGGCATTAATTAACTTTGATAGTATTTCAGGATTTGAACTCTTCTTTACGGGAGGTTAACAACAATGTGATGTTTTATTATAGATGCATATGAGGAGGCTCGACTAAAACATTCACAAGCAACTGTGATTTCTGACTGGCAGACAGATGAGGATGATGATCGCCCGTCATACACCTAAAGAAAGTACAGGTTTGTTTGCAATTATTTTAAACACATAATGCCATTAATCTATTACAACCAGCGAGTTTTGCACTGGCACTATACTAAAGTGATGTTTTGTAAATGTATCTGATCAAGGGACATTAAAGACAACTATACCATGATGAAGAAAAATTACTTGGAACAAAGAGGCTGGATAAAAGGCAGGTATGAAGATTTTAGAAATCAATGCAGCACCACAAGTACCATCACCATCAATGACTATGGCAGAAATCCTAAGACCACCATCAAGATGCACAGATACTGTACATTCCAGTACACTTATGAACATTTACAGTCCTTGTTCTAGTGCAGTTGGAGATCAAGACAGAACTTATTGCAACTCGTCATGTCTTTGTAAGAAATCAAGACATCACTAAACTTGTAAAGGCTTAATACAGCTAAAAAATAAAGATCAACTAGAGAATATCACCAGTGTCTAACCCACTGTTGTATTTACACAAGTTGTATGAGAATAAGCTACAGGTTGATTAATTTGTTATTTTTTCTTTTTTAGCGTGACTGAATGAAGATTTAAAATCACACAACATCATAAAGCAGCAGCTGGGCCTGATTCTCACAAACCAGCAAAACCAAAACAGACGTGATGAAATTCCAGATGTAAACACATTTGACCTTCCTTTGTCCAATTTTACTTGGAAAAGCTTAAATCAACTAAAGGAGCAGCCCGAACAAATGAAGAAACTGGTAAGTTCAAGCTCGTGCTTATTTCAAAGTGTTTTAAGTTTATTTGTTTTATTTATTTGTTTGTTTGTTTGTTTGTTTGTTTGTTTGTTTGTTTGTTTGTTTTTTTTTTTTTTTGTTTTTTTGCTTTGTAGGTAGCCTACTTTGGAATCATTGGTGTTTTCCACCAAGCAGTTGGCCGTATCCTGGAAAAGCTTTTGGCTAACTCCTTGGCTAAACAAATTAACTGGAGCGGGCCACATTAAAAAGTGGTCTTTCGTGCACACCCCCTTAGGACTGTCGTAGTCAGTAAGTTGGTTTTGAATATACATTTTAATACAATTAGGGACCGTTTCATCTGTGCATTTCTTTGAATTATTAACCAGAGGAACAAAAAAATCTATATATAGTCCCATTTAGGTTTTACTTATATGAGAGCAAGCATCTTTTTTTTATTTTTTTTTAAATTAGTACTTGTTCACTACTAATCATCTGTTTATCTTTTAATCACAGATGCAGTGAGGACAAATGTCCATACCACGCCACTGATAAAGAGATTGGAAAATGCATTACACAGTGGCTACAACTTGCTCCTGACAGGGATGGAGAAAGGAGGGAAGAAAAGAAAGCTAATGTGTCAACTGTTTACATCACTATTCTATTCTATTCTATTTTTTAAACAACATTTTATGTGTATTAAGATGTTCCCAGATACTTGAGCAATTTGTTTCTTTTCAATTGCATTTATTTATATATATATATATATATATATATATATATATATATATATATATATATATATATATATATATATATATATATATATATATATATATATATTTATATATATATATATATATATATATATATATATATATATATATGAATTTTAGGGACATATGTTTTTTGATGCCAGTGTTACAGTAGATGTTCAATTTGATGACATCAAGCTAGACAACTGACATCAAATGGATTCACATTTTTGACATGTCATTTGATGTGTTTTTATGATGTTTTGACATCGAGGTGCCCCTTGGGTTGTTAAATCTTTCATGTGATGTGTTTGCAAGCATTTTACATGTACAGTATAGAACTTTCAAGCTACATTTATTTTTAAGTTAAAAATACGCATCTAAAGTGGCATGGCAGGTTCTCCCCGTGTTGCCGTGGGTTTTCTCCAGGTGCTCCAGTGTCCCCCACACCAAATAGCTGTGAGCTAAATTGGCCATAGTGTATGAGAGTAAACGAGAGAGTGTGTGGGTGTTTCCCAGTATTGGGTTGCAGCTGCAAGGGCATATTCCACTGTGGTGACTCCTGATAAATAAAGGGCCTAAGATGAAGCAAAATTAATAAATTAATAAATAATTGGCATCTACTTATCCCTTTCTAACGCTACATCTATTACTATAGAAATCACCTCTTTTTTTTTTTTTTTTTTTTAGAGATTTTTATCAAATTAAACTGGACTTTTGTCTTCCAATGAAGGTCTCTGCATGTTGCAGTATGATAAATATCCACTATTCTAAAAATAAGCTTGGTAGCATTCGCTCCTAACAATTTATTTATATTATGTTTTGTCTCATTTTGGGAAGCCTTAAGAACCAGGGAAATTAATTTCTACACTTTGAACATAATTTAGGTCTGAAGGGATTTTTAATTGTTATCAGATCTGAGTTCAACTGCTATAAAATAAATGTGGGTAACCACCAATTATTGCTACTACTTAATCCTAGCTACCCTAACGACAAGGAAAAGAGCTAGTTTGGTGGATGGGGATGATTGGAAGGTCATGATGGGTGAGGGTTGATGGTGGGAATTTGGCCCGGACACCAGGAATTTTTAATAACCACAGAGAGTCAGGACCTCAGTTCAATGTCTCATGCGAAAGATGACCCTCACTGACAGAAAAGTGTCCCCGCCACTATTGGGCATTAGGACTTACACAGACCACAGTTTGAGCGCCCTTGCTGGCCTCAATAACACCACTGCCAACAGCAACCTAGTTTTCCCATGTGGTCTTCCATCCAGATACTAACCAGGCTCAGCGCTGCTTATAGCTTCAGTGAGTAACCAGTCTTCAGCTACAGAGTGATATGGCTGTGTCAATAAGCTGTTAGTTCATGTTGAGTGCACTTGTTAATTTTAACAAGCATGAGTTTAGATTTTAATAATGCACTATGAACTCTGCTTAAACTGTGAATTAAATCATTAAACTACAGTATAATTAATAAATGCTGTACAAGTATTGCTCATTAGTAGTCCATGTTAGTTAATACATTAACTAACATTAATGAAACATTATTATAAAGTGTGACCTTAATACATATTGCTTAATAATTTATTTTTATATATTCTTTATTTTGTTTTAGGTTTGTATGAGTACGATTGGAGGGATATTATATATATATATATATATATATATATATATATATATATATATATATATATATATATATATATATTACAGGTACATAGTAGTACAACCTGATTATGTGAAATGATCTTAGTCTTATTGTTTTGATTTGATTTATTTTTAAAGGAAGTTCACCATACTGAAAATGCAAGCCATCATTTTAATTCGCAGCATAGTCACGTGTGGGAAAATGTGACTACATACAGTGGACAAGAACATTGAAATGCAGTAGTTGTTTCCAGGCACTTTACAGTCAGGGGACCTCGGCGGCGGTTCAATCTGTGATTCTGCAAAGAGCCAGAGAGTGGAAATAAAATAATCAACACTGGTAATACCGAAGAAGGCCGAGTTAGGATTAAGATCATAATAGAACTGCAGACGAGGCTCTGGTCCCCGAGGTACCGGCTGAAATATCATATAACATTCAGTTTTTGAAATATTACATTATCAAGGTTTTTCACTCCACGTCTTCTGTACGCCGCTCTTATTTTCACACCGAGATAGCAATTTTAGATACTGTACGGTTTTTAATAAATGACCAGTATTGAATATAACAGGCATTCTCAAGTGTGACTTACAGTCTTTCGCCATTAAGAATTTAAAGAGCCTTTTATATTCCTGTCCCTGAATTCAAAACATCTCAGACAGGATGCAGAACTGCAGCTCTTGTTTTGAGTTTAGTGAAGCGCTAATAAAATCACATGACATGTACATATATTCATTGGCATGTTTATAAATGTATATTATATTGTTAAATAATATTTTAATAATACATTTGTTTATTTAATGTAAAATATTTTATGTTTTAAACACTTGCAAAACATACTTCAAAGAATGTGTTGGTTGGTTTAAATGGGTGTTTTTTTGTTTTTTGTTTTTTGTTTGTTTTATATGTACAGCAGGTATTATACTTATTATCATGTCATGGTAAATATATTTCTAAAAAAGCTGTCGACATGAAATTGACCCATATTTTTGCTAAAAAATAAAATTAAAAATGATTTGCAAACAAAACAAACCAAAAAAAAATATTTTAAAAATTATTTATGTGTAGTATCAAAGGAATGACATTGCTTGAGTAAATATTTTTTTTTCCCAGAATTCAACAAAGTCTAAAAATCTTAATGGTTTTGTGGGTCTCGTCTATTAACGCTAATCTTTACTTCTTATTGGATTCAGGTCAGGTGATTGTCTGGGCCATTCTAGGAGATTTATTTTCTTTTTCTTAAATTAGTCAAGAATTGTCTTAAAATGTCCACCCTGATTTCATGATGATGGTGATGTAGGTGTGGGATTGAAGCAACTAATAGTAATTTACACTAAAAAGTGGCAGGGTTATTAAATAACCACTGAGAGATTTCAGCTGCTGTCTGGGCTTTCCATGCATTTCTACACCTTCCTTTATTTGTGTGTTTATTTTATTTTATTAAACATAATTTAATTACGAAATTAAATACTTTTATTTTCTTTGTATGTATGGATTACTTTGGTTGTTACCGACTTCTGGTAAAAAAAAATTCAAATTAACCACATCTAAGAAAAGCATTTACTGAGAAAAATTATGAAATGTTCAATACCTTTTTACTTGTTATATGTATATATGCATATATGAATCAGTTCGGTGCATGGCATATAGAGCTATTGTACGGTATGGCTCAAATGGTTCTGTTTACTGAGAGGGCGGGGCTTGTGGTGTGGCAAAAAGCAATTTTATGGAACACTCAATTCAATTTTGATTTAATAATACTAATAATTGAACTCAAAATTGAGTATTTGATCACGCTTGAAAGCAGAACTGTTTTAGTTCGAAAAATGAGTGGTTGTCTGTGGACATTTGCACCCTTGATTGGCTTATCTGGATTATTCTATATGCTTCATCAAGGCCATCTTATATGACCAATACACATATGTTTGTTTTGTTTCCGTAATTAAAGGGTCACAAAACACCAAAACACTTTTTTTTTTAGTGATTTCACTTTTTTGTGATTTTTTTTGTTGACAGTCAAATACAGTTGAAATCAGAATTATTAGCCCCCTTTGATTTTTTTTTTCTTTTTTTAATATTTCCCCAATGATGACAGAACAAAGAATTTTTCACAGTATGTCTGATAATCTTTTTTTTTTCTGGATAAAAGTCTTATTTGTTTTATTTCGACAAAAATAAAAGCAGTTTTAATTTTTTAAACACTATTTTAAGGACAAAGTTATTAGCCCCTTTAAGCTAATTTCTTTTCCAATTGTCTACAAAACAAACCATCATTATAAAATAACTTGCCTAATTACACTAACCTGCCTAGTTAACCCAATTAACCTAGTTAAGCCTTTAAATATCACTTAAAGCTGCATAGAAGAGTCTTGAATATGAATATCTAGTATATTCTATATATATATTTAATCTCATCATGGCAAAGATAAAATAAATCAGTTATTAGCAATGAGTTGACTATTATGTTTAGAAATGTATTGAAAAAAAATCTTTGCTTCGTTAAAAAGAAAACAGAGGAAAAAATAAACAGGGTGGCTAATTATTCCGACTTCTACTGTATATGTCACACATTGCTAAAAACATTACAAGGACACACATATTTCACAAAAAAAATGTTTTTTTATTTATTCTTCATGTTTGTTAGAAATTTTTAAGCTACATCACGGCAATGAGATCATTGTGTAAATTCCAGTATGAAGACTAGATGTCTGTTCCAGCCAGTGCAACATGATGTCTTTGAGTTTTCAGCATAATTCCTGAGAAAAGCTTGATTCGAACCTATCAGCGCACTCTTGTGATTGAGGTGCAACTTTATTAATATTAATAATATATCTTTGAAGACCGCAAAGACATACCTCAATCAAAATGATTTAGTTACTAAGTTTACAGTAATATCATTACAATATTATTGACGGAAAGATGTAAATGCTGCTCTCTGAATGTAAACATCTAAACACCTTAATCAAGCTACCATCGTGTATTCTTTTTGGCATATTTTGTGACAGGATAGTCTATACACACACCACTATTTGACACTATTCTCTGCACCTACTGAGTCTCTGCATCTATCATCTTTTTTTCTCCTATATGGCAAGTGGCATCAAAAATTTCATTAAAACAACACTCTTTCAGCAGTTCCTCGTATCCAATATCTCGTCTGTCACAGAGGGCAGGCATGAAATGTTCCTGAATGAAAGTGAAAGTACAAAACTGCAGTTAAAGTCGACAAATTAAGAATGAAACATGCAAAACTACATGAAAACATGGATAGCTTGGTGACGCAATGACGTTAATTAAATTATGCACCAGACACCTTCTTATAAGCACCCCATATTTCTTGAGAAACAAATAAAAGATTTAAAGTGCCTTATTTATCCTAACTTTTAAGTTGGTTTGGTCTACTAAATGGGTAGATGTAAAAGGATTGTAGAATCCTTCATGACTTGTGTTAGGGGATAAGGGGTTAACCTGATAAGTTAAATGATAGTAATCTCCCCTAGGGTGAAAGAAAGTCTAGAATTAGGCCTGGTTATGACTGCAACAAAAAACACAACACACTGACAGCCTCTCTCCATAACCTATCAACACTCTCTCACTCTGTATGATAAATGGTTTCAAATGTAAGCTATGAATATGAATAACACTGTCACAATGTGATAAGCTGACATTGCCATCCATAAAAGTCTTGCCAAATTGGGCCTGTTCATATACTGTAGCACTTTCACAACACACATGGCTTCACAGCAGTTTTACAGGAAATCGTGATGTTAATGTTTATCATTTATTTATAACCATGCCTTAGAGTCCCATTTAGCAGCTTAGATATTTATCAAATTAAACTGCATTGTCAAAAAGAAAAGTTTTCACCTTAAAAAAAGTAGTTGTCCATTCATTTCCCTTTTTTTTAACAGAGTATAGGCTACAGATCTTTACAAAATAAAAAAAATTATCAAATTGAAAAATTAAATATAATAATTAATACATTAATTTTTTTACATGCTTGTTTAGAAACTACTTACCTGCCTTAAAATGTCAGATGTGAGTGAAAATCACATAATGTCTTGCTTTTTCACCAGTACACTGAAGTTGCCAGATTTTTTTTTCTCCCAAGGATCAATACACATTAGTAAAATTATGTTTTCACAGACCACAGTACATACAGTACAAGTAGTACAAAAAAAAAAAAAAAAAAAACATGTGACTGATTATTCCTTTGACTGCATTTTCAAAATAAACTGGTGTAAAAGCACAACCCATCAAAAACCCATGCAGATCAGTTAGTGTGGACACACAAATGTGATTTGGTCACTTGTTATTAACTGATTTATTTATTTTTGAAATATAATAACAATATATTGTTGAAAATACTATCACCAACACAATACCAACACTCTAAAATGTAAAAATTGCATTATTTGAACCCAATTCTGGGTGTAATATGGACTAAACCAGCTGCTGGGTTATTTTTATTTTATTTCTTATTTTAACTTTGTTTATTATACCAATTTTAACCCAATGTTTGTTTTTGTCTCTATAAATGGGTTTTTGGTTTGTCCCTAAATAATATTTACCCAATATTTCCACATTTGCCCAATATGTCTATATTTATTGTCCACATTTACCCAATCTGGGTAACATTTCAGGCGATTCGGTGGCACAGTAGGTAGTGCTTTCACCTCATAGCAAAAAGGTTGCTGGTTTGAGCCTTGGCTGGGTCATTTGGCGTTTCTGTTTGCAGTTTGCATGTTCTCCCCACATTCGTGTGGGTTTCCTCCAGGTGCTCTGGTTTCACCCACAAGTCCAAAGACATGCGATACAGGGGAATTGGGTAAGCTAAAATTGTCCGTAGTGTTTGCGTTTAAATGAGAGTGTACGGGTGTTTTCCAGTGATGGGTTGCAGCAGGGAGGGCATCCGTTTTGTAAAACATATACTGGATAAGTTAATGCAATCTCACGGCAATTCATAACTTTTTGATTTAGTAGCTAATTCTTATGAATTTGTATGTTCTAATTTATACAATTTAGTACAATTTGCTCATCACCCAATGACGGTTGGGGTTAGGGGTGGGGTTGGGTGCCACACCTCCTTTTTAAAATCGTACATTTTTGTACGACTGAACTAAATTGCCACTATAAATTGCAAAAAGCCACTAAATTGACGAAATGTAAAATACTTACGTTTCCTTGTGAGAAACATAAGTCAGGCTGGAAAAATTGGTGGTTCAAGTGGCGACCTCAGATTAATAAAGGGACTAAGCCGAAAATGAAAATTAATGAATAAATGTTGTGTTTAAAAGAAAATCCATGAAAGAACATGTTTTGATATTATTATTATTATTATTATTATTATTATTATTACTATTATTACTTTAAATAGTGTGTACTAAATCTATTTGAGAAACAGCATTGTTGCATTGAAGGGGCAATGGCAGCTGTAATTAAAAGGAAGGGAATCGCACTGTGTTTATATTTATTTCAAAGTGTTTTCATGCCTAAATAAAATTAAAGCAACAAACAAATTCACATTTAAGAGCAAGGGGCGTCCCCTGGTGGTTCGGCGGTATTGTTTGCGAATAGGAAGGAATGACCTAATATTGTTTATTGCCACCCTTCATAGAAAGATTGAAAATATGCGAGTAATACAAAAACGTACCTTTACAGGATGATAGCGGGATAGAATTGTAAAATATGGGAGAATCCTGGGAAAAAATAGGAAAGTTGACAGGTATGTAAAACTGCTGTGCAAGTTCATAAAGTTTTAAAAGACGCTTACGTATATGTTTAACATTATCTTAACAGGTATCATCTATGGTGTGAAAGTGCCTTTACACCAACCATACTATGAAACCGTTAAGTACCACTCGGTTGAGGGCGTGTGGAATAAGCTTTTATCTTGAGCTGCTAACAGAAAGTATAATCAGTATTTAAGCTGCAGTGCTCTTTCTTTGGTTCCCTCTGGTCTTCTGTCGGTGTGCTGCTCACATTGCAATCAGTGCAAAAAAAAAAAAATCTCTCAAGCCAGGCAATAAGCCCGGAGCTTGTGCTTTATCTTCGCTCTCTGTTCAGATCATCTCTGTGTCCTCAGAAACACAAGTGCTACATAAAAGCAAACGGTTATGTCTTCTGAGAGTTCTCCCAAACCTGCTTTTGTTTGGTTCTCTCTCTTCATCACCGCAACAGATCGATACCGAGCCTGCGACAATTATCATTGTAAAGTGCAGATTGCGAGGATACGTTCTACAAACACGTACTTGGACGAATTATTGCAGAACACATTCATATACATTTTTGAGCCATAGATAAAAAAAGCTGTCGAACATTATTCCCATTTACTCACTCCAAGTCATTAGTCAGTTTAACAGCCCATTAAAAAATGGCTATTTTTGGATCCCCAGGCTATTGAAAACTCACACCGATTGCTGTATGTTATGTATATATTATATGTTGGATCTCAACTTGTTTATTTTCTGCTGTATAGGGTTTTCTTCCTCAAGGACTAAGGGTTGCCAAACAAAGGAACGGCAGAAGTTCTTTATTCCCTCCTGTGGTGCACAAACTAGACTACTCAGTCACCTTGTTCCACTAAGCAAATGGATTATCCTTGTAATGGTCAAAGGGAACAAAACAAAAGATCAATAGTTTAGTGACACACATTATAGGCAAAAATCAATTGAGGAAGAGAGACAGGGTCTCCAATGCAAGAGCGTGTTTAAAACAACAGAAGGTCAAGGAAATGTGAGGCAGGTCTATGTGCAAAAATAAAAGGTATTTATAGCACAGTTCGCAGAAAGAAATCCAAGCACACTCATGCTACATTAAGACTGTGGACAACAGGTATGAGAATCCATGAGAGCAATGAAAATTTACAATAATATATTAACATTTAGATCAACTGCACCAAAAAAAAAAAAAAAAGATGTTTGCTGTTCAAACGACTTATTCAAAATGAACTAAAACAATCCAATTGTTGTGGGTTTTTTTGGCATAACTTAATTGTTTTATGTTCAATCCACTTCAATTTGTAAAAACTAATAACATAACTTAATTCCTTCATGTTGTCTTAACACAAACTGATAGTATGGAACACAGCATTTTATACTGTGTGTATGTATATAAGCTCAAAAAACATATTTGAAGTTTGTTCAAACTACTTATTTAAAATGATCTAAAACACAACTAACTAGTTGTTTTTTTTTTGTTTTTTTTTTTTTGGAGGGGGGTCATCTTAATTGTTTATGGTCAGTCCACTTAAATTTGTAGGGCAATTTGTTGCTATTTTCAGACCAGAGCAACTGTCATTTTTACATTTTCACAAATCCATTTGCACCACTTTGTGTGCTGGTCTAAAAAGGAGGCGTATTAGGGCACATTGTTGCTGTGTTGCTATTTTGAGAAAATTAAATAGACTGCGCCATTGACCAACTTAAAGCTGGAGTAAAGTCCAGCACAGAGTTAGTTGTGCCCCTATGCAAGTCCAAATGCTTACATATTGCTTAATAAACACAGGATGTACAGCAATACACAAATATCTTTACACGTGAAAAAAAATAACATAAGAGATTGAAATGTTACAAAATGGTACATTATTTTCTCAATAAATATATTTAAAAAAAATGCTACATTAGTTTTTAACCACAATTCATTATTATTGTTCATTTATTCATTTGCTGGAATAGTTTTGAAACAAATCTTTGAATATATTTAAACAAAATTACGTATATATGCTGTTGAATGTCTTCAATAGCGTGCTTATAACACCATTTCCTTGTCCACGAAATTAAAGGATTAAAGTAAAGAGTAAAAGTAAAGAAAAAGTCAAGCACGCGGTTTGTTTAACTGTTTTCTCGCTAGTGCATCGATCAGTTTGCCAATTAAATAGTAAATGCACCAATGCACAACGCAGCTAACCCTTAAAGGCAATGTGAGATGAGACTATGATTGGTTTAATGCACGTTTTCTCACAACACACCCATGACTCATTATTAAGCACAACCCTTTTAGACAATGCATCTGGGCACGAATCACATTTTTCTATCTTTAACATTACAAACATGGGTTTAGGCATGCTCTTAATGTTTTTGTGCCCTGCGCTTTAGACTTTGTGCTTAGATCATTAAAATAGGGCCCTGTGTCTGAATTCACACTATGTGATTTGTGTCATCATCTATCATAAAATCATAAAATATCCCTCACTCATACATAAAAAAATCAAACAGATCTCCAGAGACTCTGCCTGTTTAAAGCACATACTGTAAGATTAGAGCAGGGATGTCCAAATTCAGTTCTGGAGGGCCGGTGTCCTGCAAAGTTTAGTTCCAACCCCAATCAAGCAAGAAACATCCGTGCAGGTGTGTTGAGGCAAGTTGGAGCTGAAATCTGCAGGACATTGGCCCTCCAGGACAGATTTTGGGCTACCCTGGATTAAAGGCTTATTGAAAAATAAAAGTCCCTGTGCACCCCATCAAATGAGAGTAATTGAGAGAAATCCTTAAAGTCTGAGTGCACAGGAAGTTGCAGTTACATTTATTTCAGTTTGTTTATGTACTTTCAACTGAAATGGAACATTAAGTAGAGAGCGGACTTTATTTTTGCGCATCATTCCCTCATAGCAAACTAACGGTAAGAGGGTTGTGGTTAAAAATAGGAAGGACCTTCAGTCCAAATGCAGAAGCAAATGGTCAGACTTAGAAGATTAGCAAATAAATCTTTTTTTTTTTTTTTTGCTGTCAGTAGATAAAAATTAAAGATTAAAAATTTAAGACAGATTAAATCCAAATACTTTAAATTCATTAAATATTAATTTAAATTATATGCTCACCTGTATATTTAAAAAAAAAAAAATTGTTTAAAGGAGCAAAGATTTTTCCCTCCTTTTTCCCAGAGCAAGGAAATTTTCACAGTATGTCTGATAATATTTTTCTTGTTGAGAAAGTCTTATTTGTTAGAATAAAAGCAGTTTTTTAAAATGTTTTAACACCATTTTAAGGTCAAAATTATTAGCCCATTTTTTTCGAGTCTACAGAACAAACCATCATTATACAATAACTTGCCAAATTACCCTAGCCTGCCTAGTTAACCTAATTAACCTATAGTTGTGTCTTGAAAAAATATCTTATCAAGTATTATTTACTATCATGGCAAAGATAAAATAATCAGTTATTAGAGATGAGTTATTAAACTATTACTTTTAGAAATATCTTGAAGAAATCTTATCTCTGTTAAACAGAAATTGGGGGAAAAAATAAACAGGGTGGCTAATAATTTTTTTTTTGGGGGGGGGGGTAATAAGACTTCTACTGTATGTACTGTAAGCTGTTAATAAGTGAAACACATCAGTTTTCATTCAGATGTTTTCAAAATATTGCTTATTAGCAGAATTCCGAATGCCAAATGATTCCACACAAATAAGAAAATATAATAAAATACATACATATAACACATACATAATCAATCATTATTTTTTATGTTTTATTTTAATTGCCATTCGCAGTAGTTCATGTAATTACAGATACTGGATTATCTCTTTAATTAAAATTTGTAGATGCTTGGTATGTTTTTAGGGAAACTTAAAAAACAACATGGTTGTTACTGCTACACTCTGGCATGTGCCACCCACATATACACTTTTTAGCCTTGATTTTTTTTACATTGCTATGTGGAAACTATTCAAATACAAGCAAATGTAGTCAGCAGGTTATTAATTTAAAACAAGAAAAAGAAAAAAATGTTGCTATGAATTTGTAAAGATATTTTTGGTGGATACTGATTAAGGCTAGGTGGTTGCTAAGCTGTTCTGACAGGTGGTTATATGTTTGCTATGCAGATGCTGAAGAGTTGTGGTCGCCAGGTATTCCCCTTGCACTTTTAAATGAGAAACATATTTGAAAACCAATTATAAAGCCAAGGTTCTAAAAAAAAATAAAAAGTGTTGCTATGAATTTGTAAAGATATATTTTGAAGCTTCCGATATAGGCTAGGTGGTTGCGAGGGTCTTCTGACTGGGGGTTATATTGTTGCTATGCAGACGCTCAAGTGTTGTGGTTACCATGTATTCACCTTGCTTTTTCAAATCAGAAGAGTGTTTGGAAGGTATTCAAAGACAAGCAATGATATTCAGAAGGATATTAACTAAAAAAAAAAAATAAAAAAATAAATAAATAAATAAAGTGTTGATATGAACTTGTGAAGATGTATTCGGTGGCTATCAATTAAGACTAGGTGGTTGCTAGGGTGCTCTACTGGTGGTTACATTGTTACTATGCAAATACTGAAGTGTTGTGGTTGTCAATCAGAGGAGTTTTGGAAACTGTTCAAAAATAAGCAATAATGGTTAGCAGGTTATTATCTAAAAAAAAAAGAAGAAAAGAAAAGAAAAAAAAAGTGTTGATATGAATTTGAAAAGGTATACTTGGTGGCTATCAATCAAGGCTTGGTGGTTGCTAGGGTGTTCTACAGGTGAAATGTAGTGGTTGCCAGGTATTCCAAATTGCACATTCAAATCAGAAGAGTATTTGTAAACTGTTCAATTTCTATTAAAGGGCCATGAAACCCCCTCGTTTCAGCAGGGTGTTTTCACACCTCCACTTTGGAAAAAGTCAGAAAAGTGGGGGTGTCCAGCTCTGTTTAGGGGGGAGTGTCGGAGGAACTAAAGTGGGAGGGTGTGGGAGTGTCTATTTGGGCACGCGCGAGTTTCAGTCAAAATACACACACAGGAGAAAGAGATGGTGTTTTACCTACACGGACATCTGTAGTCGAATTATTTGCCAAATTATTAAATGGTGGACTTTAACTGCAGTTTGGCTCTTTCATTCAGGGAATTCATTCATGCCCCTCGCGACAAACGCGATATTTGATTCGAGGATCTGCTCTAAGCGTGTATTTTTCATGCAATGTTTGATACCGCATGGCGAATGACAGAAAAAAAACTCCGCATTTCCCGGAAACTTAGACGCACACGGCAGGTAACGTCAGAAAGCCGCGTGTGTTATTCCGGTCACAAAATGCGGTGCTAACATGTTTGCCCTCAGTGCAATAGTTAACTTAATTCGAAACGAACAAACTGAATAAACAAAGAGCACTGGTCGCTCACTTACCAAATCTGTAGAGACAGGACAATCACCAGCAACTAGAGCCGCGTCTGAAGAGAAGACTACATCCGGAATCCGGATCTCAGCGTTTGCAGATGAGAACAGCTCTCAGGTAAACAATAATCCCCCTTAGACACGTAAGTTATTGTTGTCGCGCGTCGCGTACACTGTTAATCCACACGTGAGTCTGAGCTCTCACAGAGAGAAAATGAAAACGAAACTTAACTGCAGCAAAATTTAAAAGCAACACTTCACGCTTGTTTTGCCAACACTACGTGGCGTCTCTGTGGTGTAAAGACGGTGACACTAATGAATATTAATGAAGTTGCACAATAGAGCGCGCTGATTGGTTTGAACCAAGGCTTACTCATGCATTAATGCATCACACTGTAAGACGTAATAAGGCACACTCTGGCACAGACGCCCAGTCTGCACGCTGGAATACACGCTATTATGTCATGACCGTGACGCAGCTTCAAAAATTCGTTTCAAACAGGAAGTACGAATTTGCTTGAAATAACGCAAAAACAACCAATTTACACTTTTTAGTGAAATATAGGTGTCCTAATAGTGTTTTTAGCAGTGTGGGACACATATACGACTGTCAATAGCTCAAAAAATGTGTTTTGGTGTTTCGTGACCCTTATTAAAGGGCCATGAAACCCCCTCGTTTCAGCAGGGTGTTTTCACACCTCCACTTTGGAAAAAGTCAGAAAAGTGGGGGTGTCCAGCTCTGTTTAGGGGGGAGTGTCGGAGGAACTAAAGTGGGAGGGTGTGGGAGTGTCTATTTGGGCACGCGCGAGTTTCAGTCAAAATACACACACAGGAGAAAGAGATGGTGTTTTACCTACACGGACATCTGTAGTCGAATTATTTGCCAAATTATTAAATGGTGGACTTTAACTGCAGTTTGGCTCTTTCATTCAGGGAATTCATTCATGCCCCTCGCGACAAACGCGATATTTGATTCGAGGATCTGCTCTAAGCGTGTATTTTTCATGCAATGTTTGATACCGCATGGCGAATGACAGAAAAAAAACTCCGCATTTCCCGGAAACTTAGACGCACACGGCAGGTAACGTCAGAAAGCCGCGTGTGTTATTCCGGTCACAAAATGCGGTGCTAACATGTTTGCCCTCAGTGCAATAGTTAACTTAATTCGAAACGAACAAACTGAATAAACAAAGAGCACTGGTCGCTCACTTACCAAATCTGTAGAGACAGGACAATCACCAGCAACTAGAGCCGCGTCTGAAGAGAAGACTACATCCGGAATCCGGATCTCAGCGTTTGCAGATGAGAACAGCTCTCAGGTAAACAATAATCCCCCTTAGACACGTAAGTTATTGTTGTCGCGCGTCGCGTACACTGTTAATCCACACGTGAGTCTGAGCTCTCACAGAGAGAAAATGAAAACGAAACTTAACTGCAGCAAAATTTAAAAGCAACACTTCACGCTTGTTTTGCCAACACTACGTGGCGTCTCTGTGGTGTAAAGACGGTGACACTAATGAATATTAATGAAGTTGCACAATAGAGCGCGCTGATTGGTTTGAA
The DNA here is from genome assembly GCF_052040795.2 of Danio rerio. Classification (NCBI taxonomy): domain Eukaryota; kingdom Metazoa; phylum Chordata; class Actinopteri; order Cypriniformes; family Danionidae; genus Danio; species Danio rerio. Next base: position 54,779,535 of record NC_141023.1, read on the forward strand.
CCAAGGCTTACTCATGCATTAATGCATCACACTGTAAGACGTAATAAGGCACACTCTGGCACAGACGCCCAGTCTGCACGCTGGAATACACGCTATTATGTCATGACCGTGACGCAGCTTCAAAAATTCGTTTCAAACAGGAAGTACGAATTTGCTTGAAATAACGCAAAAACAACCAATTTACACTTTTTAGTGAAATATAGGTGTCCTAATAGTGTTTTTAGCAGTGTGGGACACATATACGACTGTCAATAGCTCAAAAAATGTGTTTTGGTGTTTCGTGACCCTTATTAAAGGGCCATGAAACCCCCTCGTTTCAGCAGGGTGTTTTCACACCTCCACTTTGGAAAAAGTCAGAAAAGTGGGGGTGTCCAGCTCTGTTTAGGGGGGAGTGTCGGAGGAACTAAAGTGGGAGGGTGTGGGAGTGTCTATTTGGGCACGCGCGAGTTTCAGTCAAAATACACACACAGGAGAAAGAGATGGTGTTTTACCTACACGGACATCTGTAGTCGAATTATTTGCCAAATTATTAAATGGTGGACTTTAACTGCAGTTTGGCTCTTTCATTCAGGGAATTCATTCATGCCCCTCGCGACAAACGCGATATTTGATTCGAGGATCTGCTCTAAGCGTGTATTTTTCATGCAATGTTTGATACCGCATGGCGAATGACAGAAAAAAAACTCCGCATTTCCCGGAAACTTAGACGCACACGGCAGGTAACGTCAGAAAGCCGCGTGTGTTATTCCGGTCACAAAATGCGGTGCTAACATGTTTGCCCTCAGTGCAATAGTTAACTTAATTCGAAACGAACAAACTGAATAAACAAAGAGCACTGGTCGCTCACTTACCAAATCTGTAGAGACAGGACAATCACCAGCAACTAGAGCCGCGTCTGAAGAGAAGACTACATCCGGAATCCGGATCTCAGCGTTTGCAGATGAGAACAGCTCTCAGGTAAACAATAATCCCCCTTAGACACGTAAGTTATTGTTGTCGCGCGTCGCGTACACTGTTAATCCACACGTGAGTCTGAGCTCTCACAGAGAGAAAATGAAAACGAAACTTAACTGCAGCAAAATTTAAAAGCAACACTTCACGCTTGTTTTGCCAACACTACGTGGCGTCTCTGTGGTGTAAAGACGGTGACACTAATGAATATTAATGAAGTTGCACAATAGAGCGCGCTGATTGGTTTGAACCAAGGCTTACTCATGCATTAATGCATCACACTGTAAGACGTAATAAGGCACACTCTGGCACAGACGCCCAGTCTGCACGCTGGAATACACGCTATTATGTCATGACCGTGACGCAGCTTCAAAAATTCGTTTCAAACAGGAAGTACGAATTTGCTTGAAATAACGCAAAAACAACCAATTTACACTTTTTAGTGAAATATAGGTGTCCTAATAGTGTTTTTAGCAGTGTGGGACACATATACGACTGTCAATAGCTCAAAAAATGTGTTTTGGTGTTTCGTGACCCTTTAATGATATTCAGCTTGTTACTGTCAACATAGGGTCAATCTGAAAACGAAGCCCTACATACAGGTCTGGAAATTAAAAAAAATTATATAGCCAGAAGAACGTATGGCTGGATTTTGTCTTCAAAACTAACGCTACAGGGATTGTATGACACGCTCCATTTCACGCTAGCAGCTTAACTCCAGATGAACAGCTTACCTGATGTTACAAGTTTGTCCCTTTAGCTCGCTTTGTACGTCAGCAGATTTGAGACGCAGAGAAGAGTTGACCGTGATGTTGGGGAGTCAGGTAAAGAACTATTCTAGAAAGCAGGTAAAACAAAAACAGAAGCCAAAAGATAATACCAACCAAGTAAATATCAGGGTGACTATGTGGTAAAATTGGAAAATGTGGTAAAAAAAAAAACAGGTGGGCTTTACTTTTTCTAGATTGCTTTTTAAAAAAAACTGTCGGTTGCGTTTAGGGAAGGAGTGGGCGGGTCAATTGGTGCTTTTGAAAACACTTTCGGTTAGGTTTAGGGGCAGGTGTGGTTGGGGTATTGGTCGGTTGGTTTTCAGTGAGTCAGTCAACAGTGGCCTCTGGTGGATTTATGTGAGAACAGCAGGCGTGAATGGCCATCGAATAAGAAATTTGAGATCTCAAATGCGTACACAGTGGTCTCTGATGCATTCACGAAAACAAAAAATCTGCAAGAAAGTATTCTCCTGGGAAGTATTTTGTGATCTCTAGAATTGTATATAAGGCTACGCTTATAAGGGCTGTACTGGGCAAAATGAGCCCTAAAGACTAGGTGGTTGCTAGGGTGTTCTACAAGTGGTTACACTGTTGCTATGCAGATGCTCAAATGTTGTAGTTGCCAGGTATTTACCTTGCACTTTGAGTTTTTTTGTATGTTGCTCTGAGATTGCTAGGCTAGACTGTTGCTAGCGTGCTCGGTGTGATTGATAGTTTGCTATGTGGTTGTTAAGAAGTTCTGAGTGGTCAGAGTCCAGAAATAGCACACTTCCCTCACCCCTAATTAAGCATTTTAGCAGAAGTGCGCAAAAATGGAGGTACGCTACTTTTGCAAATGAGTAAGTCAAGGACTTTTAGACAGACAAAATGTCTCAATGGATAAAAGCAGACGAGAATAAAACAAAGTCTGAGGGAAAGTAAAATCTGGGCGCTCTGAAGCTGGGATATTACTCCTCAGCTCAACCCTCAGAGCAGCGGCGTCTGATTGAACGCAAACTCTTTGAGCCTGATGTGTAAATCTTCATTCATATGTATAGGCCTTAGTCAGTCGCAGCACCACAGAGGGATTTAGGATGCCAAATCCCAAAAAGCAATAACCAAAGAGGAAAGACTCCTTAATATCGCTATACGTTGTTTTTCGACATCAAAAGCAAACCCGTCACAGCTGGCTCAGGAATTGGAGGATTAATGTGTAATAACAGCAGGTGACGGGGAGGAATCTCCTCTCCCAGTCATTGTGATGATGTCAGCTACAACCTTTATGGAAATGTTTATTATGCAAATTCGTCCTCAGGAGTCTTGAGACACTGTCATAATTGCATAATGTCAATTCAGTGAGCAACAGAGAAAGGAGGAAAAAATGACACAAATGAGATTTGAAAGCTAATTTAAATCCCGAAACTGCTACACTGTAGATGTTGACAAACTCAGTTTAGCATAGCAAAAGGTTATGATAAACATTAGTTGTATTTAATTACAATATATTTTCAGTTTCTAAAGCTCATCGGTTGTATAATTTGAAGTCAGCACAGCTTGTGCTTAATACTGTGTTGTTATGAAGGTAGGTCATCAGAGTCGCGCGGGTAATTGATATTAAAATCAATCAGACCTGTAATCAAAATTAACTACATGGTAGTTTGCACGGTTGACCTTGAATTCTGATGTGCCAAAAAAATGACTAATATGCAATCCACAGCTTATAACTCAGCAAATATATTTCCTATGTCAACAACTGTTTCTGAATTCTGACAGTAATTCACGACGTTCTTGCTTCATAACAGATTGCAATTTTTTGAATGCATCCTGTGATTACAAAAAGGTAAAATGTTAATTTCTCAGTACATTGAAGTGTTGGAGGTCTTATAATAGTTTCTCACTCTGTACTTTTATTATCTTTTTATTCTCTTTGTAACGTACTACTGCCACCTCTTGGTACGTGATCAAAGACACAGCAAATTATTTAGTGTGTGTGTGTGTGTCTGAGCAAGTCTAAGGACAACAGTGTTTTCAAACATATACCTGTCATATACCTTCATCAATTAGCAAGAGTTTTGAAAAGTGGCTAATGTAATTAAGCCATATGTTTAATCACTGTGCAAAACAAAAAAGAATAGGGAAAAAAAGAATAAGGGAGGAGTAAGGGTGGCATGGTGGTGCAGTACATATCGCTGTTGCCTCATAGCAAAAAGTCTGCTGGTTTGAGCCTCGGCTGGGTCAGTTGGCATTTCTGTGTGGAGTTTGTATGTTCTCCCTGTGCTGGCGTGGGTTTCTTCTGGGTGCTCCGGTTTCCCCCACAATCCAAAAACATGCGCTATAGATGATTTGGGTAAACTAAATTGTCTGTAGTGTATGTGTGTATTTCCTGGTCATCCAGGTTGGGGATTGAGAATTGTGCTAATGAACCACCTTGTAAAAATAAGATGTTATGAAACACCAACATGGTGCAGCTAAATAGTAACAATGATATAAATGACCCTGGTAGTAATGTAAGTAAGAGAAAAGTAAAACAAAATCAAAATAAAACAGTGTTGCCAATAACCTGGACATTTTATTTAATCTACACTCTCATAAATAAAGTTACAAAATCTGTCACTGTGGTGGTACCTTTTCAAAAGTTACACTTTTATACTTTACATCTGCACATTAGTACTTTCATGGTTCACTTTTTTATCTTTTGGTTCACAATTGTACTTTTAAAATACTATGAGGTACAGATTTATACTTCCTAGGTGGTAAAATGTACATTTTAAAAATAAAATATATGATCAATTAGTCATGACAGCATAAGTTTTTAGTTGATTGTAACTTGTTAGACTCTGTTAATCATGCTCTAACTTAATATTATACGTTTTGCAAGCTGTTTTAAGTCAGTTTAACATTATATAAGTTTAATGAACTCTAAGGTTAATTTATTAAAAAATGTAAAAAAAAAAAAAAAAAAAAAAAAAATATATATATATATATATATATATATATATATATATATATATATATATATATATATATATATATATATATATATATATATATTAAAATTTTAAGGCAGCCAGGATTTTTTTTACTGTGTACTTTTTAAGGATCTGTTAGGAACAAAAAGAAGTACATTTTGAAAAGTTAGCCCCCGTCCCCAGTGACAGATTTTGTATTTTTTTTTCTGAGAGTGAAGCCTACGTTTACCTGAGTGATTGTTCACCCAAAATCTGCTTTTAATTTACGCAGAGGCTATCCAAAATATATACGTTTTTTTTTTTTTTTTTTTTCAGTGGGAACATTAAAGAATATATTTAAAAGAATTCTAAATGTAATAATGGATACAGAGGTACAGAGAAAGTGTGAGTGTGTGTGTGTTTGTGTGTGTGTGTGTGTGTGTGTGTGTGTGTGTGTGTGTGTGTATGAAAATGAACATTATCTACAACTATATATAAATGCACCTTTGATGAAAACCAACTTTTGTAAGCTGTTTGGACTGCTTGCTGTTTTGAACTGTTTGTATAGTGTGTCCACAGTCATTGAAGTGATATAAACCCAAAAAGTCTCTTTTTTTAAATTTCCTGATGTTAAAATAGGATTTCAAATCCCAGTTATTTTTAGGCCTATCGCAACGTGACGCAACAAGTAGTGTGGTTTTCCTTGTCCACTGAATAGATTGACAGGCACCATGTTTCTAAAATAACATGTATACACATGTCCACAGAATATTTTGTTTGCAAATAAGCTGGAATTCAAATATTTGTTACAACTTTTTGTAACTTTTATAATTTTTATAGTTTTAAAAGTTTAAAACATTTTTAAACCAGAGCATGTTTGTAATAATTCTTAACCAATAGTGCAAACGGCATTTGTGTGAGACTCATAATTTCAGAAAGGCTTGAATAAACTCCACAACAAATACATCAAATAAACTTACTTGGTATTTTTGACTAATGAGCTGTATTTCAGCTACATCAGTGCCTGTCTCTATTACTGACTGATGTTCATCAGATGTAATGCAGGAGCAGACACTTATATAGGAGTGGTGGGTGGGGAAAAGTAGCTCATTTGCATTTAAAGTCACAGGCTACAAAAACAGCTAATGTACTACTCACACACCAAAAAGAACATATTCTGGAGGCCATGATAAATTATCAGATGGGTATTTTGAGCTGAAACTTTACAGACACATTCAAAGGCTTATCTTACATCTTGCTAAAGGAGAATATCTTTATTATCTTTAAGCCAGAGCATGTATACCTTAGCTTGTGGTCTTCTTCTCATTTAAAAAAAAAAAAAAAAAAAAAAAAAAAAAAAAAACTGTATAACATAACTGCATTAAATAGTCAAACATAAAACCTGATTCATTTACTGTTTTCCAAAGATATGGGGTTTTTCTGGATGGTGGGTATAGTAGGCTAGTAGCTTCTCTAGATTAAAATGTTGCTGTATATGTTATTGCTTTTTTTAAAGTCACAGTGTTAGATAAGTTACTTCAAAAAAGTAACTAATTACTAATTACATCATTAAATTGTATTTAAATTACATTTTGATTATAACGTTTGAAAAGTAACTCAGTTACTCAATAAGTTATTTAATTACTTGACTAAACAAACAGGACATTTTAGCTTTATTTTACAATGTAACACTTTAAGAATAAGAGCAGGTGCTCAGGTTTTCTCCACAGTTGAAAGATATTTTTGAATTGAATAAACTAAATTGGCCGTAGTGTGTGTGTGTGTGTGTGTGTGTGTGTGTGTGTGTGTGTGTGTGTGTGTGTGTGTGTGTGTGTGCGTGTGCGTGTGCGTGTGTGTGTGTGTGTGTGTGCGTGAATGTGAGTTTATAGGTATTTCCCAGAACTGGCTAGCAGCTGGAAGGGCAACCTCTGCGTAAGACATGTGCTGAAAGAGTTGTTGAATTATTCCGCTGTGAGGACCCCTGAAAAATAAGGAACTAAGCTGAAAGAAATGAATGAATGACTTTAAGAATAATAAACATTATATGTATCAAAACACAAGACATTTCAAAGCAAAGGCACAATATTTCATGCATACCAATATATTGATATACATTACTGACTCAGTTAATTGTTTCTCAAGCATGTTCAGTCTGTTTCATAAATTAATTACTCTGCTTCTCTTGATTATTCTACCGCTGCTGAATTTATGTACAGTAGTTTATGTAAAAATAATAACTTTATTTAGGTAAGGTAATCTAATTACAGTAACTTTACTTTGTAACTAATAACACCAAACAATGGTCTCATAATGGTCATTGTTCAAGTTTAAAAACTCTTGACACCTTTTGCGTGAAGTGCTCTTACTGCCCACCAGATGTCAATATTTAACTAAAGTGTTAGAATTGAACTCACGCTGTTGTGACACAAATTGTTCACATTAAGCAACATATTTATTATGCTTATTTTAATTAGGCATAAATATTTAAATGAATATGAGAATGTTTATTTACAGATCAAGATGACTGTATATTATTTACATGTAGCCTACATACACGCGCTAAACTGATTTGAGTGAGATTAGATCTTATAAAGTGTAACTGCAAAGACATAACATTTCAAACCTTTAAGCTTTCAGTACTAAATTCTAGCGCACGTTATTAATAAGATGGAAGCAACCGCTTGAAATTTGCGCCTGCTCTGTTTATACCCGAGTTTACAACTTGTGTGTAGAGATGGTGGACCGTACGGAGCCGCGCAGCCGCAGGATAGACGTGGAGTCAGTCAGTGTCAGGGAGATTGAGGGGACACAGCTGATCTCTCCGCGTGCACTTACACACTCAACTCATGTGTTATGCATCCTCTAAATCTGAAGGAGCCGGGGGAAATACTTTTTTGCGGTGTTTCCCTGCCTGCTCGCCGTGTATCGTCTTTGGGTGAAGGATCTTCCTTGTGTTTGGTGTTTTAGTGAAGAGTGAGGATTACCAGAGTGCTCCAGAGATCAGCGGTGTGTGTTGAGTTTAGCGTCCGGGATGGCCTCATCACGCCAGGACTATATTGCCCCATGGTGGACCTACTGGCTGCACAATTTCCCGCATCTGAATTTTAATTTCCAGACAGTTGATAACACTTTCAAACCGGAGGACGCTAGTTATCAGCAGGTGAGATGAGTCTGTTCTTTGTAGTTTATTTGAGAAAAAATCAAATATTATCATTTTGAGCTAAATGTAGATACTGTAACGTAAATACTTCACTCATGTTGTAGTTTTTAATTAAGTTGTTACACTTTTAGGTTTGTTGTTGAAATTAGTTTTCTGCATATACACAATAATGATTGACTTGTAAAACACTTTTCAAGAGGAAAACAGCAAAAGCAACAACAACAAAAACATTTCATAAAGCCTGCAGCATTTACTTATAGCATGCAATTAAAGCACATCATACCACAGTATATTAGGATTTGGCTTGAAAATATTAAGTAAGCTTGAAAATGAGTTTACCCTATATATATATATATATATATATATATATATATATATATATATATATATATATATATATATATATATATATATATATATATTTCTGTTTAATGGAGGTAAGATTGTTTCAGCACATTTCTAAACATAAAAGTTTTAAAAACCTATTTCTAATAACTGAAAATAATTTATTTTATCTTTGTCATGATGGCAGTAAATAATATTTTACTTGATATTTTTCAAGACACTTCTATATAGCTTAAAGTGACATTTAAAGGCTTAACTAGGTTAAAAAGGTTAACTAGGCAGGTTAGGGGAATTAGGCAAGTTATTCTATAACGATTGTTTGTTCTGTAGACTATCGAAAAAAATATTAGCTTAAAGGGGCTAATAAATTTGTCCCAAAATTGTTTTTTTTAATTTTTTTTTTATTAAAAACTGCTTTTATTCTAGCCAAAATAAAACAAAGAAGACTTTCTCCAGAAGAAAAAAAATATTATCAGACATACTGTGAAAATATATACACACCATGTTTTTTCTATTTTAAAGACGTTTTAAAGACCACCAAGATTGCTGTGGATGGTAAAATATATGAGCCTAATTTTCTGAAATTAGTGTTAACGAACAGTAGGCTTCTGCATAAAATGTGACAGCATCCCAAATATCATCTTGCAATGTTTTCCTTTATTGCAACCATTTTATTAGCCAATAGTTTAAAATATTTAATATTATTACAATGCACATCATAACTTTAAAAATCACCTTCTAATAATAAATTTAGTAAACCTCTTCAGTGACCATCCTTCTTTTCTGTCAGGTTTTTTTTTTCTATTTGGAGGCCAGGCTCAACCTGTCACTTACATTGTATCTGCCAATAGCAAAAATACCTCCAAACTTTTTCAGCACCTCTGTTTCTGCTATTTTTCTTATTCATTGTTCCAATAGAAATTAAAATACAATAGGATTTTCTAAAATCATCATAAACCTTGAACCAAACAAACTAACTATACAAACTTTAAAAGCAAAGTAATCTAAATTTTGAACAAAAAGACAAATATATGTTAGCAAGAGAGCTTAATTTTAAAAAATGCAATTACAAAAAATGCCAGGACATTTTGAAAAGGTCTTCATCAGTTTGACAGCACAGCGTTACAGCAAATTATCACAACACAAACACATTTTTAAAAAACAAGCTGCATTTTAACACAAGACAAACAGTTAAGAAAATCCTCTGCATTTTCACACAGTGCAAAGGAAACGATTCAAGGAAATCATAAAACATGACAGACCCGGCTATTTAGGTTCTTATAAACCTAAATAAAGGCTTATAAATACTAAAGTCACAGGAATCGGAATATTAAAATGAACATAAAATAAACATATAAAAAACTGCAGGTGTTAACATAAAATATTTGCATTGTGAAAAACGTCAGATGCTTATTTATTTTTAAATTGGAGATAAATGTTTTAAATGGATTTGAGAGAGTGTTTTTGAAGATCAAGAGGACTATATATTATTTACATGACAGACACAGATTAGCCTTATGTTTAGAGTACAATAAAAAAGGTATTTGTAATAATTCAACTTTTAATATCATATTCTAGTGCACGTTATTGACATATTTACTTAAAAACTGTTTCTGTGCGTTTTATACCTCATTTTATATTGAGATTTATTTCACTATATATTGAATATATATATTATAAAAAAAGTTCATTTAAATCTGGTATTTTTATTTTCTTATTGCTAAAGTCTAAAAAAATGATATTCATTAGATTTATTCATTTTTTTATAAGTTAACTGGTTGCAAATGATGTATGTTGGCTGAATTTATACAAACAAATTCAATTTATTAATGTTCAACTTAATTTGATTTTTTTTTTCTTTAATTCTGCCCATATAAATTGTGGGTTTTTATCAAAACAAGGTATTAGAGTACGTGTCCCGTTCAAGGTCACATTTCTCTGGGTTACTTGTAGAAGTCAATAAAGGAGCAGTGAAACAAGTTTATTTCATCCCTCATTCTAAAATATATATTTTTTCTCTTGGTTAAATTGTCGTGCTAGTTCTTTTTTTAAACTCAACAATTATTTTTATGTTTTAGATGGTTTGACAACATACTGATTTTAATTAAAATGCATATAGCAAAAAATCCAGTGTGCAATATAATAAATAAAGTAATCGTGTGGTTTTAGTTTTTTTCTACTCTGTAAACTAAAAATCTGTCCAATTTACAGTAAAAATGGCAGCCTTGATTGACACTTTTTTTTTAACGGTAAACTACTGTATTTAATTACTTTCATTATATTATTTTTAATATTATGTCAACATTAGAATCAACATAACACTCTAATGTACATAAGAGTAATGTTAAAAAAAATGCATACAAGCGAAGTGTTATGAAAGGAATTCTGTCAATTTATGGTTATTAACCGTATATACTAAGAAAATACTGTTAACAATGATACAAATATTTACTGTAGCGTTTTTACAATTAGTTTTTTTTTTTACAATTGAAATTATGGCTGCACAATATATTGTTTTAGCATCGATATCACAATGTGTGCACCCGCTATAATCACATTGTAGGATTTACAATGTTGAATCTGGATTATAGTTGAACAGAAGCCACAAAAATATTTTTAGAGTCACTGCTAAGCTTAACCATAATTGGTATTTGGTATGTATTTTTATTCTATTATTGCAAATGTCTAAATGTACTGAAAATTGTATTGGACTTACCCATTTTTTTAAGGTAACTGGCTTCAAACAATTTATATTAGCTGAATTTAAACACAAATAAATACATTTCAGTAATGTTCAACATAATTTTTTGTTTATATTCAGCCCATATAAATTGTTTGCAACCAGTTACCTTAAAAAATGAGTAAATCCAAAAAATACTTTTCTTCCGTGCGTTTACTATTTTTTTAATTGCTTTACAATAATAACATAGTAAAGCAGAATTAAAAAAGCCCAATACAGATTAATTGTCATGATCTACTGTGTTGAGCTTGACACATTATATTTGTTATTATACCCATTTTTTTTTTTTTTTTTAACTAATAAACACGCTTATCACTATTGAGCAACCTTTTAATGTTTACTACAATAGTTTGGATATTTAGTCTGACATAGTAAAGTATGACTTTACATTACTAAACATTTAGTTGACTGTGAGCAATGTTTTACTTTGGTTTACAAGATTTTTGGCAGCTAATTGATTGGCTGCTTATATGATCAGTTAGAATTTGCAAAATTAGTTAAAATTAGGGCTGCACAATATATCGTTTCAGTATCGATATCGCAATGTTTGCATTCACGATAGTCACATCGCAGCATCTGCAATGTGGAGTTGGGATTATTATTGTTGATTAGCAATGAAGAATGTACTTTTCAGTGTTTACGTTACATTTGATTTCAATAATGGGGCAGGACAAAATAGCAATATGCATGAAGTGACTCTTCACGTAATGGTGGATCGAACATATATGAATTTTGCAACTCTAAGAAAGATATGCTGTTAATAAAATGAATTCATCTTATACCTTTTTGATGCATTTTTTCCTGTTCAATGTATAATAATATAATATAATAATTAAAATATATGTTGTAAATCTCAATTAAAAAAAATGTAATCAAAATAATATAAATCGGAAGTTTACCACTGTAAAGCCAATAAGTGATAATCAAGTTATCATCATGTCAGTGGTTCTCAGTTCCTGTCCTCGCACCTCAATGTTCATAGGACTCGAATTTTCAAATCCAGTGAGTAATGGATGTTTAAAATGGTAAAATTAACATTAAAATTTCATCAATGCACAATAAAATAATCTTCAGCATTTGTTAATGCATTAACGCAATAATAACGTTAACTCGTTCAGCCAAATTAAAGTGTTTTATGAAAGCCAAGTACATTATGGTGCTTCATGAGAATGCACTTACTAATTGCACTCTAGCTGAAATGACACAATATCAGACTTGTAGTAATGCTGTATTTTATTTATAATACTACTGCTGTTGAGATATATCACACTCCTACTCACGTAATATTCCGCATTTAAGACAACAATGGCACAAAAATACAGCGTTGCATTCAGCACCCAGGGACTTTGTTCTAAAACTGTGTGAGAAATGTCAGTAAACTCTATAAATGTGCAATATCGATTGGCGATGTGTCGTCTGGTGTGTCAGATCTCCATTAAAGACACTCTGTTTCTGTTACACTGTAATTTGTACCCAAGCAGAACGTGCCGTCTCCAGAGGAACATTTTCCTCATTGATTCAGTCAATACTTCTGCTGGAGTTTTTATCAAAGGAGATATTACATACGTGCCCTGTTCAAGGTCACATTTCTCTGGGTTATTTGAAGAAATCGATGGAAGAGCAGCCAAACAAGTCTATTTCGTCCCTCATTCTAAAATAAAATACTTGTATTTATTTATTTATTTTTTTACCTCTCGGTTAAATTTCCTTGCTGGTTCTTTTTTTGAAATCAGTCTCAACAATTTTTCTCATAGATGATTTGACATTAAAGAGATTTTAATTGATAATTAATTAGGTAAAAAACACTATAATTTAATATATGTTAGGGTTGGGCAATCTTGCAAAAAAAAAAAAAAAGATCATGATATCATGTTTCATATCATTCGATATCAATAATTATTGAATATTTTCTTTTAACAATACATATAGGATTATATAGGAATATTTTTTTTTAAATTTACCAACATTACTTAGGCAAACAGTTTTAATAGTCAAAATCGAAAGTATTTAAACAAAATATATCATCACTTAAATCTCACTATTACTGTGGTAAACGTGATATTTAATTACTTTAGTTGTCTATATCTAATGACATTCCTCGAATTTGGTCTTTTGAAACTATTACTTGTTACTAAATAAATTACTTGTTCTTAGGTGATTTACTGTTACTGAGCACAAAGATAGGTTAATATATTATTTAATGTAACCACGTATACTGATTCTGCACATTTGACTGATTGCATTTATTTTCTATAATGTATAAACTGTCCGTTATACTTATATAATGGCCATTATTAAAACTGATATTTAATGATATAAATTTGATATTTTACTGATATTTATTTAAATTATATAAAAAATTTTCATATCTACATTGCAAAGTCTGAACTTACAAGAAAAAAAATGCAAGACTGAGCTTTTTGTATGCTATACTTAAAATTAAGGAAAAAGCTCCAATCAGATGTGTTTTCGATGTCTCCATTTTTCCCATCCACACTAACACGAAGCAGCTGCATTTTAAAATAAAAATGGCCTCTCCAGCATTTTTTTAAAAAGCTCAGTTTTTGGCGCTCAATCTCTGACATAGTGTTAACGAATGGCGTAACCATAGCAAAACTTATGCATTTTAAAACTAAAACGAGTTAGTGTAAATGGGGCCTTGATAAATAAAATGTTACAAAGTGTGTGCAATGATAAAGTGTGAACGCTAACCAATCAAAGCAAACTTAAAGGTGTGATTAATGGTACAGTAAACCTCAAACTCTGTCAACAACACAAATTCTGATAATCAAGCTTTCAATTAAAGGAACCAACCATCATTATTCACATACATGGCAACATTAAAAATTGTAAAGTTGGATGACTACATTACCCCCTATGCTAAAAAATCTTTTAAATGGGGAGATGCTGGGATGCACAAGAAAAGAAACCAAAAAGCCACTCTGGTGACATCATTTTTTATTTACAATCTTCTCATTGCTGCTATACGGCACTCATTTTAGCATGTGTTGTCATTCTGACCTGAAGTGACTAGCACGTGGATTCTTTGCCCATTTACAATGGACTTTGCGCTTGCACTTTCCTGGCATCTCCCGTAACTAGCTTTTACAAGCATTTTCTCAGAGGATAACTAGTAAGTAACAAAAGTAAAAACCACTACAGTGTTTGGGTGCGCTGTGTTAATATGAGGTAATGGTAGTCTAAAAGTCGGCTCACTTGTGTGGCTTGAAAATACACGTTATTAAGTTAATAAACAGTCAGAAGCTATTCTTTTAGAACAACTTTATGATGTAGTTTTCTCAACTTTTGGAATGATTGTATAATAGGACTGGACAATATATTGTTTCAGCCTGATATCGCTATGTGCACATTAGCAACAGTCACATCGCAAGATGTGCAATTTTGAGTCTAAATTATAGTTAACCAGGAGTCACAGAATTCTATTTAATTAATGTATTTATATAGAATTTTTACATTTCTGTAATAATAATAATAATAAATCTGACTTTCTAGTCCAAGAATGTACATTCCAAAGCAAAAACAAGATTATTTTACTTGCTCCACTGGCACATAATTTTTATTTGTTTTAAGTGTTTTAAGAAATAAAATAAATTATTTACTTCTTCTGTTAAGTTGAAAACAAAACAATAGTTTTACTTGATCTAAGATTTTTTTTTATATTTGGTCTAGAAATGAGACGAAGCAAAGTAAGAAAAACATTTTTGCATTGTGATTATTCAAGTTTCTGTACCTGAATACTATTAAGGCCCGTGCACACCGAGATGTTTTTTTGCATGTCTTTTCTATCGACTAAATAAAGGCTGTCAATGTGATCGTGCACACCAACGCGCAAAAAGGCAGGGAAAAAAATGTCATAAAAAAAAATAAACACCTCATGCTCGTTTTTTTTTTGTTTTGGCGCGCTGAGCAATAATCTCTGGTGAGCAATAATCATTTCTTCATCGCTAGAGCTGGAGCTGCTACTTGAACCATTGATAACGGCAAGCATGTCAACTTTGTCTTTTATCTTCAGGGTTACAAGTGGGTGTTAGAAGCTTAAAGTTGTGTAGCTCCATCTAACGTCAAGGAGTGATTTTGCATACTCTTCTGCTCGACACCAGTGAAAATCGCTTGGGTTTGAATCTGGAAAAAATGTCCTGAAAAACGCTGACGATAAACGCAAACGAAAACCATCAAATTGTATTATTTAAACTAACTTGTGAAACTGTACTCATATCGCAATAATTATTGCGAAACTGTATTCATATCGCAATAATTATTGCAGGAAAATAAAATATTGCAATATCAGATTTTTCCAATTATCATATAGTCATGGTTTTCTTTAAAGCAGGGGTGCTCAACCCTGTTCAGATCTACCTTCCTGCAGAATTTAGCTTCAATCTTAATGAAACACAACTAAACCAACTTGAAGTACTGTAGTTATTAAAATCAGGTGTGCTTAATCAAGTTTGCAGCTTAAATCTGTAGGAATGTGGATCTCCAGGAACAGGTTTGGACACCCATGCTTTAAAGCATATTATGATTTATTTAGGTATTTTATTTGGAATAGATATTTGAGTGCATTACCTGTACCACATAACCAGAGTGCTAATTTTTGGTAAGGATGTGTATGCATACGTAATATCTATTTTCATCTTGTTTGCTCTACTGAATAGGCCTCTATCTCTCCTCAGTATGTTTTCATTAGCACTGGCAGGAAGCTTGAATGAATGCTTTGATCTTTTGCTGAACTTCCTCTGATAACAATGCATGGCACATCAAGATCTTTCTTTCTTTCTTTCTTTCTTTCTTTCTTTCTTTCTTTCTTTCTTTCTTTCTTTCTTTCTTTCTTTCTTTCTTTCTTTCTTTCTTTCTTTCCGGCTGATGACTGTCACAAGTGTTTGTAAGCATATTCTTGTATTCTTTAATCTGCAAGTTTAAGTCAATAACAGGTTAATGAAATAATTATTCAATATGTTTACAATTGATGATTGCAATAAAACAAAGTGTCTAGAAGACTCTTTTATCATTCTAGCTTTAAAACAAGGATGCACAAATTTTACTTCTGAAGTACCAAAAACCAAACTTAATTGAGGCTTGTGGGCCACATGTAAACAGTTTTAATTCCCTTCGTATTTTTAATTTTATTAAAAAATAGTTTTAATTTTATTTAATAATGTTTAAAAATGACTAAAAACAAAGCTTTATATTAACTAATACAGTATATTTTTTTTACATTTTATAATGAACTTATTACCATAAAAACAAAACAATGTAATTTACAATAGAATTACACTATAGTTTTTGCTTTGATTTGATTGCCAATGTTTTTTTTTATTATCCTCTATTTATCGAGTGACAGTATATACATTTTTAAAAATCTGATTCATTTACAAAATTTAATTTCAACATTTTATTTGAGTTTGTTTTGTTGCTCAGCAATAAAATAAACAAAAGGTTAAATCAAATTGCAAATGACCATCTCAACATAATTCTCACTCTCCTCTTAGCTGCACAATATTGTAAAAATTTGATATTGCAATATTTTGTTTTGTTGAAATATATATTGTGATATGAATTTAATTTAACCTGTTGATTTGAATAGGTTTATTTTGAAAGATTTAATTAATTTAGATCAACTGTGATTACTGAGAAGTCTTTTTTCTATGTATAGTAGTATGTCATTACAAAATATACATTACAAGAATATATGAATAAGACTAAGGAAAACTATGAAAAGGGAGGGGTGGCTGGGGGCATCAGCCACCATTGGCAGACGGAGATATGACTGAGGCCTCTCTTGCATGATCTCGGAGTTGCGCGCACTCGCTTTTGCACGCATATGTGACAGGATACAGGTTAATAAACTGCTGTATGGATATCTGTTATGTTAATCTACAAAATAAACCTGATTTAACGTTCACAAACTAGGATTGAAGCATCTTCTTTTATAATTGTTCTGACATGCGGCTGTGCTGATGAAGTGAATCTCATTACACACATGCTCTGTTTTAAAACATTTTAAACTTGTAAAACTCACTCTTGATTACATTTGATGATGATTGATGATCCTAGCAAACTGAACAGACCTAATTCCCGGTTGCTTTGTGCACATCTGGTCTTGTTGATATGATTATATGTGTTATAAAGTGTAATTTAAAGACTTAACTAGGTTAATTAGAATAATTTGTCAAGTTATTGTATAACTGGTTTGTTGTGTAGACAATCAAAAAATATACTGTAATTATTTCTTAAGGATGCTAATAATACTGACCCTAAAATAGTTTTTGTTTTTAATTAAAAACTGCAAGAAATAATAAATATAAAACTATTAAAAATAAGACTTATTATGACTTCAAAGGAAGTATTTTTGTTTCATATAGCAAATTACTGTTGAAAATCTTTTTGTTAAAGATCACTGGGGAAATATTATTTTAACTTAAATGGAGAGCAAAAACAAATTACCTCATCAGTGTCTGTTAAAGTTTACAGGTGCATTATTTAGATTATTCTAAATATTTACATTATTTAGAGGTATTTATTTATTTATTTATTTATTTATAATTTTTTTTATGAAGACTGCAGAGGGATGCATCAAAAAATGACTTTGAATAGTTGTTTATGTAGTTAGTGATGTATGTTTAAGTTTGTTACCTAAAAGTACAAGTGGCCCCTTCTCAGCCCCCTCAGTCACACTGGTCTAGAACCGCCACTGCCAGCACTGTTTTAAACACATACTTTAGCATTTATATTTCTGCCTTTTTAATTATATATATATATATATATATATATATATATATATATATATATATATATATATATACACACACATACATATACACATACATACATACAGTATATACATACATACAGTATATACATACATACATACAGTACATACATACATACATACATACATATATACGTGTATATATATATATATATATATATATATATATATATATATATATATATATATATATATATATATATATATATATTATTAAAGTAAATTATTTGAAATAAAAAATAGGTTTTTATCTTGTTTACAGTATGTGTTATTTTTTGCAGTTGATGTTTACTTATTGTTGAAAACATTTGTATTATAAAACTGTAACACTCTAAATTAAAAAAAAAAAAATAATATATATATATATATATATATATATATATATATATATATATATATATTTAATCTCTGTTTTGGCCGTGGAATAGCCATTGAAGCTGACATGGCAATAAACTCTCTCTTTCTTAGATTATTTGTTTAATTTTAATTTGTTCCTTTCCTGGCTGGTTTACTTATTTTGTTGATGTAATGGTATAACCACAGTTAGTTTATGACAAGTGCCGATTTTAATTTGTTAATTAAATAAATCATTATCTCAAATAATTCATTTTGTACAAATTATTTATTTTAAAAACGAAGCAATAAAGCCACAAGTTCTGAAGCATATGTTCCGCATGCTGTGGCTTTGTTTGGAATTTTATTAATTGGCGCAAATACTGTATAATGCCATTCAATATGATCACTTTTATGAATATTATGTGCAGCTCAGAACAAGCTTTAATTTATTTGATGATTAATCGTATCTATAAAATTCTTTGGAAAACCTAAAAGCTTAAACTGCATATACATTTTGCTTGAGCTCTATGTTTTAAATAACCTCATTTTGAAAATGAGATGTTTCCTCTTTGAGCCATATGCTGAAATATCAATTAAAGTTAATCGTCATTCAGTGGTCCTGGATCAAATGATTTATGTAATTTGAAGGAAGATTCATAGGTAGTAATTTGCAATAATTGGATGTTTGTTAGTTTAAATGGCTCACCTTTTTCATTGCTACTTTGGCATAAAAATATAATTGGAATTCCTGAACGAAATATGAGTTTCAGTAATGAATACCACCTTTAGGGATCTATTAAAGTTGTAGAAAAGATTTGCACCATTTCATTATTGTAACAGAGTCATTCTGATTTTACACTTGTAAGAAAAACTCAAGAGTTTGGTGTTTTGACTGTACCAGTTTAAGCGTTAAAAATAATTACACACCACTCTTCAGTGATTATAGCAATTTTGCCCAGAATTTCCCAAGAGCATGTCATGATTGTATAATGTTGACTTTTTTTTTTCTTTTTGCTCACTCTGTCATAACTACTTTCGGCCCTTTGACTTTGAAGTTAAAAAGCACGGACTGGTCTTCATCTTTGCCTTCTTTTTCAGCCTTCTCTTAACCTAATAATATATCTAATATGTTTATATCTGACTGTCCTTTGGTAGCCCTGGATCACAAGACTCCAGAGCTTTCGTGCTTTACTTTCATCACATGATGTTCAGCCCATGTGAGTTGCCATGGCGATGCACATGGGGGCCCAAACTCGCCCTCATAACTACCATTTATATAGTTTGTCCACCCACAGCTTCCACAATCTGTTCAAAACATCAACACAATGGGTCACAGAAATGCACACACCTCTGCTTTTCAAATTTGTGCATATTTTCTCAAGGGTAATTGCTCGGCTCCATAGTTTTGATTCTCCCTTTTTTTCATCAAATCTTTTCTGTTTTGACAGATTCTGACACCAGCGATTAGCTTTTCTAGTTTCTATTTAGTTTTACCTATATATACTGTACAGTTGAAGTCAGAGTTATTAGCCCAGGGACTAAGCTGAAGGAGAATAAATGAATACAATCTATCAAGTAAGTGCATTAATCAATAACATTAAAATTGACATTGATAAATCGTAACAGTCTATTGTCATTTATGATATTTGAGATTTGGATTTAATGTAAGTAGAGCAATGTGAACATTACAAACATTGTAAACTAAGCTTCTTAAATTTAAATAATGTAGTGTAACACATTGTGAAACATCAATATCTGTGCATTGTTTATTACTAAAAAAAAATAATTTATTGAATTAGTATTTTTCTTATAATGCAGAGAGTTTTGAGGTAAGGGATGTTTTCATATACTATTCACAAACAGTCGGACAAGCTCATTCGGTTCATCAAACTTCATCTTTTAAAATCGAACGTGGAATAAAATGCTCAACTGATAAAAGCAGGTGTATTAGCGTGCTGCTGCATTGAAAACATATGATTTGATTCACAACTTCTGATGGTTCTTGGGATATAGCAGCTTCTGCTGTCAAAGGCAAGTGGGATTTAGTTTGTTTTGCAAACAAACATTTATTTCTGAATGCGCTGATTCAGATGTAATGTATTGATAATTTTAAGTTTTACATAATTTTTTAAACTATTTATTGTACATGTTTACATGCCTAAAGCATTCACTCAATGTCATTATGGACCAATATTCTCTGGTAGGGCTGCACGTTTAATCGAAAAAAGATCACAATCTCTACTCGACCCTACACACGATCATAATTAAGCTTTTCTACGTTTCAGCCAAATATATTTTCAAGGTCAGCAGAGAAGCAAGGCAGTCACACAAGTCTTCACAGCAACATTAGCTATGTTTTCATCCTAATAAATGTAAATGAACTTTATGCACAAAACTGGATTATTGCATAAAAGACGTGCGAATAATGCAGCGTTTTCATCCGAGTCAAAGCGAACAAAATCGTCACTTCCTAAATAAGTGGCGCCAAATATCAACTGTAAAAACGAAATTTGCTGCAGTAAGAGAAGCTGCGTGAGTATTATCTTCATATATTAAATGACTTGCACCTCAGAAGGCAATCCTGACACGCAGTGAACGCCGTGTCATTTGGTGAAGGTGTCAGACGCAGAGCACAGACTCTCTTGATTCTGGATCATAATGGATCATGTAATAATATAATAACACTAATATTTAAACTGTAAGTCATTTAGAATGACCAAAACAACAGTTCAGATGGTTTACAGTGTGCTCAGCCTGCTGGTTTATCCATTCACACACATTTTCATCATCACATGACCTTTTTCAATGCGCATTCTGAAATTTGTGCGGTAGAAGTGTTTCCATCGTAGTTTTTGCACATATTTTTTTATCGAATAAAGTTTATTCTACTCAGTTATGCACATAAGTTTTTTATGGACATTTTTAAAATTAATGTGCATCATGGTGTTTAAATCAATAGTTTTTTTATGCGTATATGCAAAATGCGCATAAAAATAGGTGGATGGAAACATAGCTATTGACACCTTTCATTTCATTTTCTTGTCGGCTTAGTCCCTTTGTTAATCTGGGGTTGCCACAGTGGAATGAACCGCCAATTTATCCAGCAAGTTTTTAAGCAGCGGATGCCCTTCCAGCTGCAACCCATCTCTGGGAAACATCCACACCCACATTCACACACTCACTACGGACAATTTAGCCTACCCAATTCACCTCTACCGCATGTCTTTGGACTGTGGGGGAAACAGAGCACCCGGAGAAAACCCACGCGAATGCTGGGAGAACATGCAAACTCCATGCAGAAACGCCAACTTAGTCGAGGTTCGAATCAGTGACCTTTTTGCTGTGAGGCGACAGCACTACCTACTGCGCCACAGCTTCGCCCTCTATTGACCTTAAAATGGTGTTAAAAGTGCAGTAGGTTTGATTTGCATGTATGTGTCTTTTTCAAGTGGTGCTCGCTGCAGAGCCATTTGAGGAGAGCTGAGCTCCAGCGAGGGGGAGCTTAAGCTTGAGCTCCACCTTTTTTGCACTTCTTCTACGAGTGATGTCACTGGGGGTAGGGTTAGGGGTGGGGTTGGTGTACGCATTAAAACAGCTTACAGGAGGAGGAGCGACAGCTCATGCTCCCCCTCGCTGGAGCTCAGCTCTCCTCAAATGGCTCTGCAGCGAGCACCCTCTCGTTTTTTTCACAGTGACAGCAGCCATGAGCTGCACTTGGAAGTGAAAGTGAAACCTGTGCACACATCATTTAAATGATCATGTCACATTTTACAGTTAAAATTACGAAAAGCATTAGATAAGTTTTTTTTTTCTTTCATAGTAAACACATAGTGTTGTGCATGAAAATACAATTTTACTGTGTCTGTATAACTACCCTAGCCAATGCATCATGTTGAATATGATGCAAGAAGGAATTTAATAATGACAAAATTCTAATTTTACCAGTGAAAACAAATGGTCTAATAATGTTGTTGATGGCAGATGACAAGCACATGTCTGAAACATAATAAATCAACTTTAGAAATATGAATAGTTATATTATGATGTCATCATTTTACTGTGAGTTAACAAACAGGACATATTGAAAGTCTGTTCAAGTCCACCATAATGACTATACAAAATTTAGCATTTTAAGCAACAGTAGACCGTTCGTGATCTTGATTTTAGGCAAAAAAAATAAATAAATAAATAATAATAATGATAATAATAATAATAATAATATATATATATATATATATATATATATATATATATATATATATATATATATATATATATATATATATATATATATATATATATATATATATATATATATATATATATATATATATATGATTCACAATTTTGCCAGAATCGTGCAGCCCTATTCTCTGCTATTGCTTGTATGGGATTGGCTAGCATTCGCACTGGTATATTGCCATAAAGCAATCTGATTGAAAAGGTTTGTCAAATTCCACCATGAGCAGCTGACCCAGTGCTACTCGGTGGAACCACATTTCATTGTAATAACGCTTGACATCATTTCATTCAAAGTAAATGTGAAGCATTTGTGTCAACAGCCCTTTTAAATGGAGTTTCAGTGCTGTTAGACTCCTTAGAAATGCTTTGCCTGCTTTTACTCTTTATAATGTCAGCTTAAAAATTGGTTCAAACTTTTCCAATATTATACATGACATAATTAATGACAGGCCATTGAGTTATTATAACGCAGACTAGAGGATGGTGATGCAATGTGTAGCTGAATGACTCAGTGCACTTTTCTTTTCAACAATTCAATGGACCATTGAGTGAATCATTGAGTAAATTACTTTACTTAATATGGCTATTGAAAACCCTAGTTACCAAGACATTGTTTCAATGTTCTGTTTCAGACAAATGTCAGGTTCCTTTCTTTAAAACTTATGTTTTTAATTTCTTAATATCTTATCCAGTTTTTTTTTTTTTTTTGCTCTAAAATAACTGAAATAATTGAGCGTAGTGTTATGGAACTGTAGCCATACGCACACCCACTAATGTTACACAGATATGCAAATAACTAAAAATCCTGTATTATTGATGCTACACCAGTGTTTCATGCCATTTGTAAGAAACACTACACACTTGAAATACTACAAGTTTCTTAAACTTTAATATAAAAGTTACATGATTAGAGGGTTTGTTCACCCAGATTAAAAATAATATGATTATTTACTCACCCTCATGTAGTTCTAATCCCCTGAGACTCTTTATTTCATCTTCAGAATCATGCTGGTTCTGATTTATACATCATTTAAGCCCCCATCAGATCACATATTTTTTATTGGTGGGTATGAAAGTCACTATGTCAGATCATGCGATTTTTATCTTGATAAAATTTTGACTTTTTGTTGTTAACAAATGTGCATGACTGCACGTTCATTGATGATCAGTTATACCGTGACGTCTGCGACATGTATTAATTTCCAAAGCAGTCACATGTGACTTGAAATCTTAATTTTAATGTTTTTTTTAATCTTACTGTATGTCAAAATCAATAAAGACTTGCTGACATCTATGACATTGATAGAATCAAATGTATATTTTATTTTTAATATTAAGGTATTTTCTTTTAAATCTAAAGGAGTATTTTCCAGGCATGGGTTGCTTATTAAACAATCCCTCATTTAAACCTCATTTAAAAGGAAAAAAAACAGATGCTCAAGACATAATCCTCAAAATTATGACATATAAAAAAAAAAAATAGCAAATATATGGCAGAGGTTTGTGATACAACAATTACAGTCCTTGTTTTCCACTGAAAACAAATCATTCACCCGCACAGCTGAATAGTGGATGGCACAAACAAAAAAAATATTTGTTTATTTTTGTTAAAAATGTTAAAAAGTGTTAAATATATATATATATATGTATATGTATATATATATCTGCTAATATATCAGCTATCTGCCTCCAAATGTAAATAGATATTGGTTATTAGTATCGATCAATATATATATATATATATACAATTAAAAAAAATACAATATATACTAAGCATTTGCCACCATTGTGAACACCACTGCAATGTGAAGATTCTTGAAACCACACTAAAAGATTAAATAACAAATAATAATTTACAATATTTTGAAGTGCCCACAACATCTATATTCGCTATGTTTATTATCACAATGTATTCAATTATTTAATATTTGGCAAATGTCTAACATCAGTGCACAGTGGTTGTGAACAAGTGCAATATACTGACTCTAAGGAAACTGTTAAAAATACTGTATTATTTCAGTTTTAAATGCCCACAAATGTATTCTCATAGCTTGATAATATTCCATTTAAACCACAGAAGTAGAAAAATCTAACATTGCATTATTTTTTATTCACAGATATATATGTTGCAATATGAATACAATTTCACTAGATTAATTTAGATGAATTGATTTCTGATGATTCTGACGGGAAGAACAGTAAAAAAAAAAAAGAAACAATCTACAAGTGTAGATAAATTCAATTAAGAAAAAATGATACCAATTAAATAAACAGCAGTTGATTGTTTTCTGATTAGTCAAACTGTATTTAGGTATACAGAAATTGAAAAATCTAATGAAAAATAATACTGCACAATCTTCGTTTTATAAACGATTAAATTGTTATTAATTTGTCAAAGTTAAAAATTGTCCAGTTTCTGAGGCATGAATGCTCTTAAAACCCTCACATGGTCACAGGTCTCCAAAAGCACATGCGAAATTATAAATTAAAGTCCAGACTCAACATTGTGTTTGCCCAAGATGTGACTATTGCGAATAATCACATTGCAATATCGATGCTGAAACTATATATTGTGCAGCCCTAAGGCTTATGGACAGTTTTGTAGGTGCTTTTAGATAGATATTATTATGGACTTTGAATGAATCGAGAACCTTGTTGTCAATTAAGAAAGATAAAATAAAAAAAATATAATATTAATAATAATAAAAATAAAAATCTTAATTTGTATTTTGAAGACAAATGGAGGTCTCAGAATTGAATTAAAAAGTAATCAATAACCTAATTCAAAAAAATTTTGTAAACTAAGCCTTTTAAAAATGCTATTTCGAGTCCATTTTGAGCTCCTTGTACTGCATCATGGCTAGAGTAAGAAAATCATATATATTTATTTATTTGTTTTTTTTTTTTTTGCCGATCTGCAGTCTCTGGTCTTCCTGGCCTGTGTTTCTGCGGTGGCTCTGGGTTTGTGTCTCCTGCTTCTGTCTGTTTATCTGACCTGCCTGTGCTGCTGTCAGAGGGAAGAGGATGAGGAAGTCAAGAGACCTGACACCTGCTGCGTCACGTGGGCAGCTGTGATCACTGGCCTGGTCATATGGTGAGCAATTTTACTTTGTTTTACACCAGACAGGATGTTTGTTCACACCTCACAGAGGGGATTGTTTTATTTATAGATCAGAGCTATGTTTAGTGTAACACTGTGTCCTAATAATATATATATATATATATATATATATATATATATATATATATATTAAAACGTTTGTGCTGCCCCATACATTACGAACTACAGAAGAGGACATATTTTTCAGCCAGATAGCGCACCTTCTTATACTTCTGCCTCCACATCAAAGTCCCTGAAAGCAAAGAAGGCCAAGGAGCTCCAGGATTAGCTAGCCCAGTCACCAAACATGAACATTATTGAGCAAGAATGGGGTAAGATGGAAGAGGAGGCATTAAGGATGAATCCAAAGAATCTTGGTGAACTCTGGTAGTTCTGCGAGAATGCTTTTTTTTGCCATTTGAGTCATTGCAGAGATGTATGGATGCAGTCCTCCAAGCTCATGGGAGTCATACACAAAATTAATTCTTTTCCCACTGCACCATGACTTTATATTCTATACTGTACATTATTTTTGTTAAGTGACAAGACTTTTGTTGAAGCAAGGTCAGACCTTACAGTCCTAATTAAATAATCAAACATCAAGACATGATCATATTTTATTTTGGTAAAATAAGCGGAGGTTGACGTGATGGCGCAGTAGGTAGTGCTGTCACCTCACAGCAAGAAGGTTGCTGGTTCGAGCCTTCATTATGCTGTGGTGGCGACCCCAAATTAATAAAGGGACTAAACTGAAAAGAAAATTAATGAACGAACAAATAAAATAGGCACAATCTAGAGATCTTTGCCTTTCTTCTAACCCACTTCTGATACCAAACGAATAACCAGAAGTTAAGTTATTGTTTGTCAATCCTAAAACATGGATAGGCGACAATTATTTTGTTCAGGTTGCCATCCTAGCCACATTTTACAGTAATATTGATTGTATTGCGCCTGTAAACAAATAAACTAAACTACCCAGCAAACATTTTGTGTGTTTAAAAGAAGTCTAATAGATGTCTAATAGACATAGACCGCTTGACTAAAACAAGGCTAAATTTGGGCTGTCAGTAAAAATCTTATAGACGTCTACAAATAACCAAAACTAGACTAGCCATCAAGTACACATGAATGAATGACTACACAAGTGAAATCTGTATTTTGTCTTTTGTCTGTATTTCATGACTAGTCTTGTTTTGACCTGCCATTAGATGTACAGTATAGATGCTTGACAGCTCAAAATTAGCCTTGTTTTAGCCAAGCCGTCTATGTTTAGACCTCAATTAAACATAAAATTGCTTGGTGGATACTTCCTCATTAATGGATCGTTATGTTGCTTAGTTACATGCTCTGTCAATCTTCTCACCACATCACGCACAGTTCATTCATATTTAATGACCTTTCGGATGAGATTAATGCAGTAGGTTAATCTGCGATTCACAAGTCTTACATACATAGAAGACTCCTCAGATCTTTGCATATTTATGCATTTAGAAGTTAATGTCTAAACACTTCTTTATAAATCTTCTCATTGCTTTTTAACATGGAATATAACACGAAAAACAAAATTTTGTAATGTGTAAATATTGTCCATGAGGTTAGATATTGTTCAACAGTCATTCAAAGATCTTTATCTAAGCCTTGACTGTTGGTCCTGCTCATCCCCATGTCTGTAATTTAACACTTTTATCCCTGCTTGTAGTTCTAATTAAATTCACATCAAATAGGCAATGTATCGTTGGCAGTATTAGCCCTTAAAGTACAGACTATTCTAAACTTTTTGATTTAACAAGTTTCAAGTAAAAACAAAGTGGTCTGGGGGAGTTTGCACAATGTGCCATTGTGAATTTCAGGAAACAGCTTTTCTCACTCTGAAACTGCTTTTAGGGCCAAAAACAGAAGGTAACGGTTCCAGAAACCCTTGAGTACTTTTTTTGTGAGTACAGACTTTGTGTGTGTTGAGCATCAGTCAAGACAACATTTGCCCCTGTCAGCTTTAATTGTGAGAAAAACTGGATACTTTTGAGATTTTGTCAGGTAATTTTATTGTCCGGGTATAAAATTATTTTTTGGGGTGGGATCAAAATCGGTGACGTAGCACCGATCTGCCTGTCCAGATGACATGTCAGTTTCTCATTATTATTTATAACAGAGTTTTCTTATACTATGAGAAGACCCTGCTTTTTTAATTATTCATGACTGCAAATGCTTTACTGTGAGACTGCGTCCGCGCATGGCATGCAGTATTTAGCTATTTATGTAGGGTTGTATGTGTTTGTATCCTTGATCCATGGGGTTTAATGCATGTTTTTTTGCACAATGCTGCCAGTGCCGATGCAGCAAAGCTAGTGATTTGCAGAAAGTATTTTTGTCAGGAGAGCTTTACGAGAATTGGAAAATGGCGGACTTTGTCTTTTATCAGTTGAGTTTGTTACCATTCAGACACATTGCCTATATCGTTTTGTTCGCCTATGTTTGTCAATAGATAGGGCAGGAGACCTGCTGCACTGCTATCCACTTTGTCTGCATTCAGACCTGGAGATTGAGGAGGAGAGAAGTCCTTCTCATTTATAGTGTTCAATTAAACATGTTTATCTTTATAATGATATAACAAATTGTGCGTAAATTAAATTATGAATAACAGGGCATAATACTGTTTTTAACTTTGTAAACTATTAAATCATGGGTCTCCTCACAGTTTGTGTCATTTTGTCAACGGTCAATGTGATCCAAACATACACACATGCATTTATAAAACAAAAACAATACCTTCATTGTTGGAACATAATTTAATCATGGCACACATTTCATCTCATTTGAATCACATTGTTTTTACTTATTTTAGACAACTGAACCAAAGATATCAAATCACATTCACTTGCATTACCTTTATTTGTATAACTCTTTATCAAAAGGGTTTTATATGAGAGTTCATTCATGAGAATAGAACTCATGGTTTAGGGCTCTATTTTGACGGTCCATGCGCAGACCGCAAAACGCAGGGCGCAAACGCTTTTAGGGCGTGTCAGGATGCGTTTTTGCTAATTTAAGGACGGGGAATCTGCCTTGCACTGCGGCGCATGGTCTAAAAGGGTTGAGTTTATTTTCTTAATGAGTTATAGGTGTGTTTTGAGAATAAACCAATTAGAATCTCATCTCCCATTCCCTTTAAGAGTCAGCTGCGTTGCGCCAAGAGCGCATTCGCTATTTACAGGACGCAAAGTAAGTCTAAGTGGAAAAAAATTAGCATTTCACAAGCAAACAGTTAACAGTTTTTTTTTTTTAACAGAAAACTGTTAAACAGAGCATCTACTGCGTGAAAATGAGAGATAATGGATCACTTTCACTTTCGCTCTTGGATAGGGAAACCTTTACGCACAGACATCAATTAGTTTATAAATAAATAATTTTGTTTGTTAAGCGCAAATATTCGTTTCCAAACTATTTCTAAATTCAGTTCTAATTTCCAGCAAACAAATAAATGAATAATAATAGCAAAATGTGCTCAAAAACCTGAGTTATATCCTAAAACACATGCTGTGCCCCATATGGTCTAAAACCTGACAGGTGGGCAAATCTAAGGTTGTTTTTAATAAAACAAACATAAATATGGATATAATAAATAATACTGCTAATAATAATAACATTATACAAAAGCAAATTGTTATGAATGAACTGAAAAAGCCTCCCAAGATGAAGAAAACCTAAAAGCAGTGGTTTTTCATATTTTTGTAGGCTAGAAAATAATGTTTTGTAGTATTTTAATCCTTTATATTTATATTCTATATCTATTCTTATTATATCCTATATATATCCTTAATATATTGACATTTTTTCATATGTAAAGATATTTGCCTATTGCTCTCTTGTGCGTATTAAGCAGTGCGTAAGCGAGGCGCAACTCTGCGCCGGTGTTTAGACCGGGTTTGTTTTGGTCTAATCATAAATCTATTATAGATTCTCAAAATAGCAACGCGCCAGCGGTCTGCCTCAGAACGCCTTCCTTTTTAGACCATAACGCCTATGGGCGCAAAAATGAGCGCTAATGCATTTGCTATTTAAACAGCGTAGCCCAACGCCTCAAAACGACTTTTGCGCCAAGCTGAAACTACCAAAAGACTACTGCGCCACGCGCCACGGGTGTATGATAGGGCCCTAAACGTTTAGTGTTTGGATCAGTTAGAGCGTCATCTAAATTTGAAAAAAAAAAAAAAAAAAAAGAGCAAGGTGATACGGCAAATCGGGGCGAAGCAGTGGCACAGTAGGTAGTTCGAGCTCGGCTCAGTTGGCGTTTCTGTGTGGAGTTTGCATGTTCTCATGAATTATCAGCCCCCTGAATTAATAGACCCCCTGCTAAATTTTTTCAGCATTTTCTGTTTAGCGGACAAAATATTTTTTTAACACATTTTTAAACATAATAGTTTTAATTACTCATTTCTAATAACTGATTTTTTTTTTTTTTGCCATGATGGCAGTACATAATATTTTATAATATATATTTTTAAGACGCTTCTATTCAGCTTAAAGTGACATTTTAAAGCTTAACTAGGTTAATTAAGTCAACCAGGCATGTTTGGGTAGTTATACAAGTTATTGAATAAAGATGGTTTGTTCTGTAGACTATGGACAGAATATAACTTAAAGGGGCTAATAGTTTTGACCTTAAAATGTTTTTTTTTTTTTTTTAATTATAACTGCTTTGTTTCTAGCCAAAATAAAACAAATATGACTTTCTCCAATAGAAATAAAATATATAATCAGACATAATGTGAAATAGTCCTTGCACTGTTAAACATAATTTGGAAAATATTTAAAAATAGAAAAAAAAAATATTCAAAGGGGGCTAGTAATTTCGACTTCAGCTGTATATCACAATATATTCAGTTCATATTGACCACATGTTTATACTGACCACATGGAAAGGACTATTTATTTTTTGACATTTTCAAGTATATGCTAAAATATGTACTCATTCATGGATGACTATTTCAGTTTTGGCAGAATCTCTGGGCAAATATTTGATTAAGAATGTAGATATATAAATTAATATGTTATAGAAATATAAAACACTTTTTTTAAATAATCATTGCAGGTTCAACATAAAACAATCAATAATGTACAAAATGTAAACTTGTACTTTGAAGCTTGCAACTTGATCCACCATTCTGTTATTCATATTTCTTCCTGCATCCAGATTGGTTATGCAAATGATCAATGAAATATTGCCATAAACAATGTATTTTGTTTGGTACAAACTCACCACGATATAAATAATAAACTTTTATTTTGTCAATACAGTATTTATTATCATATTGCACAGGACACTGTAAAACATGACTCAACCCCAAATCAGAAAAAAATTTGGGAAAGTGTGGAAAAAGCAATTAAAAAAGAAATAAAGTGATTTCCAAATTTACTTTGACTTGTATTCAATTGAAGACAATGTAACATCAATTAATGTGTTCCTCATGATTTGTATTGTTTCTTTTCAAAATTAACACATATTACAATGTTGGTTCTTGAACATCTTAAAACATTTACCACTTTGTAATGTTGCCATTCCTTTTTGTTACACTTAAACAACTTTTAGTTATTGAAGACACAAAAAAGATGAAGTCTTTCAGGTATAGTCTTAAGGTTGGCAACAGTACTGATCTCACAAGGAAACATAAGTATTTTACATTTTGTCAGTTTAGTGGCTAATTCGTACAAATTTGTACGAGTTCAGTTGTATGAAAATGTACAATTTTAAAAAGAAAACGTGGCACCCAACCCCACCCCTAACCCCAACCGTCATTGGGTGATGACGAGTAAATTGTACTAATTAGATCATACGAATTCATACAAATTAGCCACTTAATAAAAAAGTTATGAATTGGCATGAGATTGCGTTACACATTCTCTATTGGAGACAGCTCGGGTTTGCAGGCAGGCCAGTCAAGTATTTATATCCTCTTCTTCCGCAGCCAGTACTTTGTAATGTGTGCTGCATGTGGTTTTTCATTGTTTTGTTGAAATATGCATAGGTCTCTCTGGAAAAGAAAGCAGAATTTTGTGCTCCAAAATCTCTATGCACTTTTCAGCATTAATGGTGCCATAACAGAAGTGCAAGTTACATTTGCCAAGGGCACTGACACAACCCTATACCCTGACAGATCCTGGCTTTTGGACTTGTTGCTGGTAAGAATCTGGATGAATATTTTCTTCTTTGGTCCACAGCACACAGTGTCCATTTCTTCCAAAAAAAATACCTGAAATACTGATTTATTTGACCAAAGTACATGTTGTCAATGTGTGATAGTCCATCCTAGATGCTTCCGAGCCTACAGAAAATGACTGGACACTTTTAACATTGGGCTTTCTTTTCGCATAATCCAGTTTTGACTAGCATTTGTGGATGTAACTACAAATTATGGTACTTGACAAAGGTTTGCCAAAGTAGTCCTAAGCCCATGTGGTGATATCGCTCATAGATGAATGATGAGTGTTGATGCAGTGCCACCTGAGGGATCGGATATCACAGTAGTTTAGCTTAGACTTGCACCCTGGTCTTTTACACATTGAAATTCCTCCAGATTTATTGTATCTTTTAATTACATTATGCATTGTTGAAGGTGAAATATCCAAATGTCTTTCTATCTTTCTTTGAGTAGCATTGTTTTTAAACAATCTTCTCAAATTGTGTTGGCAAACTGAAAATCCTCTGCCCATCTTTGCACTTAAAGGACTAGACCTTTCTTAGATTCTGCTTTTGGTTGTAGAATTTATGTAAATTAAGTTGTCAGCTTAAGTTTTAAGTTATGTGCTTAATTTACTTTATTTTTAAGTTGACAACCTGTTGCTTTTAAGGCATTTGGTTTACTCACTTTAAGTAACTTACTCACAAAATATCACTTTTTACAATGTAGAAAGAAAATATCACGCAAGTCACACAAGATCGAGTACTAAAAGGTTAAAATGGCATTTAGGAATGCAATGATTTTTTTTTTTTTAGCTTGTGACACTTGATGCAGGATATTAGTATTATTTCTCAGGAATATGCTGTGTTTGGATTGGATTTGTTATGTGGCATGTTCATGGGTGAGATGTGAGCTGCAAATGAAGAGATATTTTTAGTTTTTAAGCCAGATATTCTGTGACCTTACTTGCGGTTTCTTGATCTTTAAAAATGACGATGCAAATCAGATCATGAACCGCTGCCTTCAGCTCAAATTGTCCGGAAATAAGACAGAAACTCGATTCTAATTTAGTGAAAATGAATCCTCCTCCACCTCTGCTCTCTCCGAGCCGGATATGTTGTGTGAATTTATTCAATGCTAACCTTCACACACCTGTCACAAGATTAATGTATTGTCTGTTGTTATCAGACACGAAAACATTTCTCATGTTTTTTGTTTTGTAATTTTTAACAAATTTTTAACAAACAAATGTTTTGATCTTGTTTTGATATTTTTTTCGTCTCGTCTTGTTTTGTGTTTCGTCTTGTTTTGTGTTTCGTCTTGTTTTGTGTTTCGTCTTGTTTTGTGATTCATCTTATTTTGTGTTTCATCTTGTTCTGTGTTTTGTTTTGTTTTGTGTTTTATCTTGTTTTGTGTTTTGTCTTTTTTATTTAATTTTGTAATTAGGTAATAAGTTATATACTTGTATAAGAAAAATATAAATTCAGTGCTTGAATTTATTAGAACACCTGTCATTAGGAAGAGAAATTACATGTTTTTTAAGAAGTATTAAAAACACTATAAAAATGGAGAAATAGCTAATTTTAATACTCTCAAGTTAAATTGATTTGTTGTGTAAGCAAATTTTGAGTCTGCACATAGTAAAATGTAACTAGTTGACCTTGAAACTTTATAGCAATTGGTTTCCTCTTTTTTTTTCCTAAGCAGTGAGCATAACTTAAAACAGTTTCTATTACAACTTCGGAATAAAGTAAACTTCACAACTGTTGACTCAAAATAATTAATTATAATAACTTCTTATTAGTGTTCACATTACTAGGAAAATAGGAAACCGATTGCCTTAAAATTGTTAAGTAAGCTAAACTAAAACATTTACTTAAAAACAAAAACCAATACCTTACTTACTCACTCCCAGGGCCATTTATGCGAAGTTGATATTTAGCCGCACCATATTGATGTTTCTTCATTTTTATGAGGTTTATTTAGCCTCAACCCCCAACCAGGAGGACGAGGACAAACACACACATACACTACAGACAATTTAGCTTACAATGTTCACCCATAGAACATGTCTTTAAACTGTGGGGGAAACCAGAGCGGCCAGAGGAAACCCACACAAACATGGGGAGAACATGCAAACTCCACACAGAAATTCCAACTGACCTAGCCAAGGCTCAAACCAGCGATTTTCATGCAGTGAGACGATAATCTATTGCAGTATATAGCATCCTCCTACTGCAAAAAAATATATATATATAACGCTTTATAACAAGGGAATTTTTGACCAATGTTTAATGCAACAACAACAACAACAACAACAACTATTATTATTATTATTATTATTATTATTATTATTATTATATAAAATAAAAATAATAAAACATTTATATTATTATTATTATTATTATTTTATTATTTATTTTATTTTTTTTTATTATTAAATAAATATTTCATAACATCAATTATTATATAATTATATACATGTTCAATTTATTTATATTAATATATTTATACATTTTGATCATCAAATAATTGAAAAGCTCTTAGATTTTTTTTTTTTTTTACTCAAGCTTTAATTCTTCCACTGGTTTCCTCAGTTCCCTCATCTCTATCATTAACATGCTTTTGACACATGACCACTCAGAAGTTAAAAACACATATTACTGAAGTTAAAATTACTCTAATCTATTTAGTTTAACAACTTAATGTGCTAAAAAGTTGGGATTACTTGTTTAAACATTGTAAGGTGAACACACTTATTCATAATTCAGGAGTTAGCTGCACTTAATTTTATTAGTGAGAACAGCTACTACTTTTTACAAAGCACTTTGCGAGCAATTAGGAAATTACTGAAGTGTTACATTCAACCAATTAAATCTATTTTTTCTATGAAATACCCCATGTACACAATATATATATATATATATATATATATATATATATATATATATATATATATATATATATATATATATATATATATACATATTAGGGATGTGCGGAGCAGCCGGTATTTGTATTTGTTAAGGGGGGAAAAGTATTTGTATTTGTATTTGTATTTGTATCCGAGTAAAATTCAAAATGGCGCAAAAATATATATTTTTTCTATTACACTTCTAATTTACATTATAGTAAAAGTATTGTTTAATTATACCCATTATATAAATTATAGATATGCAATATTGGTTGTTGTTTTTGAACATGTGACAAGAAATGTCATTGAAAAGAAAATAACATAGAAGCCATTATCTCATACATGGTTAAACCAACAACTAATAAAATACCATTGTGAATATTATGAACCCCACCACCACCGTTCTTGTTGAAGGACACTGAATAGACAGAATAAAAACAAATAATACTTCAAAAAACTGTTCTTCTTCTGAAAGAACTTCTTTCCAATGCACAGAATTCCAAAAACTAATATTAACTAAATAAATCTAAATAAACCCCTGCCTGGGGGATCTGGCAGAACAAAAGTATTCTATATAATAATAAAAGATACAGCCCTGCTATTGTCATCTGCC
Organism: Danio rerio; assembly: GCF_052040795.2. Classification (NCBI taxonomy): domain Eukaryota; kingdom Metazoa; phylum Chordata; class Actinopteri; order Cypriniformes; family Danionidae; genus Danio; species Danio rerio. The sequence continues at coordinate 54,814,599 of NC_141023.1, forward strand.
AGCCACAAAACAGACACAAAGTTTTTTTTTTTTTTTTTTTTTTTTATGTTTGAAACTGACTTGCTGGGGCAGAATGTGGCTGTGTTGATGGTTTGGTGCTTGTGGAGGATTTAGCAGAGCATAGCTGTGCTGATTGAGTGGATTGATGCTTGTGGGGGGTTCACAGACAGTATCAGGAGAGGATGCTTTTAGTGCATGTGATAATACATTACATAGAAGGTTGCGCGGTGGCACAGTGAGTACCACTGTCGCCTCACAGCAAGAAGGTTACTGGTTCGAGCCCTGACTGGGTTCTCCCCATGTTGGCGTGGGTTTCCTCCGGGTGCTCCGGTTTCCCCCACAGTCCAAACACATGCAATACAGGTGAATTGGGTAAGCTAAATTGTCCCTATTGTATGTGTGTGAAAGAGAGTGTATGGATGTTTCTCAGTGCTGTGTAGCAGCTGGAAGGGCAGCCACTGCGTAAATCATATGCTGGATAAATTCGTGGTTCATTCCACTGTGGCAACCCCAGATTGATAAAGGAACTTAGCCGAAAAGAAATGAATGATTATGCATAGAAGATGTTGACAGATGTTTAATATCTCTGCCGATTTCACTTTTGCACACATTATAACGTTACAGTATCAGTTTGTTTTATCTGCAGCACCACTGACTGTAAAATTCTTCCACAAAGAACATCAAGTTTTTTTTTGACTGGTGGAGGACCAAGAAATGGCTCAGAAGCAGTCTCACTCTTTTTCTATTCGGGTGCCCAAATGTATTTGAGGAGTTTCAAGTTAATAAAAAGTGACTGGAAGCTATGCTAAGGTTAACTAGCCTATAGCATATATCTTGCTGTCTGCAAAAGACAGTAATGTAGACGTACCATATAACTCCCATAAGTGCATACTATTCGACACAACTGCAAAAGCATCGTTTTAACCTTTATAAAAGAATGTTAACGTTACTCTGTCAACAGACTATTGTCTAAATTACCGCGCTAACAGAGCTAACGTTGCGTAAACAGAGCACCCGATTGCAAACTTCCCGATCCCGATCAAACTCTGCTACAAGTTTATAAACTGCATCTGGAACCCAATTAAGGTACAAAAATCTATTTAACAAAAATAGTGATGCAGATAAGAATTTTTTTCGCTCAGCCGAGCCTTCTCTGTCTGTATCTGTGGAGAAGCTTGTGTCAGACACCTCCGCCCCGCCCTCCGACTGAGCGTCTCACTCGCTCTCTCTCTCTCTCTCTCTCTCTCTCTCTCTCTCTCTCTCTCTCTCTCTCTCTCTCTCTCTCTCTCTCTCTCTCTCTCTCTCTCTCACTCACGCGGGCATGCACTGTGGTCTCAGGAGGAAACGCTGCTTTTTGATATAGTGTTTTTCTTGCTCCCGAATACAAATAATTTTTCAAGTATTTGTTCGAAATAAGTATTCGTAAAAACACGCTATTCGTGCCTTTCCGAATACCGTATTTGGGTTCGACTCCACCCTTAATATATATATATGCATACAATATACAATACATAAGCATTTTAATTAAAATGTAAAATAAAACATTTTTTCTGCCATTCTTGTGAAAGTAAATTTGAAAATACAAAAATAACAACAATCATATTTTAACATTATAGAAACACAACTGTGACTCAAACCTCACATACATTCATTTGGTTGGTCTAATCATGTTTACGGTAGGATGTGGATCTGGAAATTGGAATATGTCTCTAGTAGGAAGTCAGGATGAATGGAATGGAAACTCGATTCATGCCCTCAAGGACCTCTAAATTGATCTTGCAGAGGGTCAGACTTCCAGAATTAAGAGAGTTAACACTCTGCTAGCACTGTTTGCTTTTCATAATGTCAGTAAAAGAGAACAGTGTTTTTAAAGCACTAAATTGAATTGGCAGAGGGAACAGCTTTAACTTGTGACAGTCATAAAAGTTTGAGTCGTCGTGATTGTGTTAACATTCCAAGTCGAGACAAAGTAAGAAACAGCTAAGTGCTGTGGCGTGATGCTGCTTAGCATAATGTCCTGCTTAACCCTTAACCTGTCTATATGTAACCATACAAAATATATGTACACGCCATTGGAAATAACTGGATGTTTAAGTTTGTTTTTTATGTTATTTTTTTTATTTTTTTGCGTTTTGTTTTTTTTGTTTTAGATTTGTTTATTTTTATTTTTTTATTTTTTATTTTTTTTTGCTTTGTTTTGCTGTTTTGATCTTGTCTTGCTTTGATTTTTGCTTTGTATGGTTTTGGTGCGTGTTTTTTATTTTTTTATTTTTTTATTTTTTGCTTTTTGTTTTTGTGTTTTGGTTTGTTTTATATATGCAGCGCTTACCAAATTCATTAGACCACATAATGTAAATAATTTAAAAATTAAGTTAAAAAAAAATAAAAATAAAAATTAAATTCTAACAAACCTACTCTCATTTATTAAATTTCCAGTGAAATCTTAACAACAGTTTTTTAGATGGTTAGTGTTTGCATATTAGTCTTACGAATATCTACAGAATACGTTACTGAGCTCCCGAACAGAGGTAAAATTCTCATCAAGAATATATAAACATCCAAAACTTGCAGTTTGTTACCTGCACTTAAACAAATAAGGATTTATGGATGGATGGATGGATGGATGGATGGATGGATGGATGGATGAATGGATGGATGGATGGATGGATGAACGGATGGATGGATGCATGTATGGATGGATAAATGGATACATTTTTTATATTTTTGATGCCACCTTATTCTTCAGTTTTCTCATCAAATCTTAAGATCGATCAAATGCTCTCTAGTTTCTGACATGTCCTGCCCCCATCAAGAAACTTTTCGTGTGCTTTTTATTTTTTGAGATTAAGCTCAACCAACCTCACTGGCAAAGAGAAACAAACTGTCTTCATTTTTCAATTGAAATGACATCACACATCAAACAAAAATGCACATTTCAAAGCACTCCATTGCACCCTTAAATTGTTATTAACTCAGTCTCTTTTAAAATGTAGCATTCAACCGTAAAACTTGTTTTTGTACTAAGGACTGAACATTAATAACTGTAACTGAATTTAACCATATATCTAATGCCACTAACTTGTCTTTCATCTTTTTGGAATAATTATGTCAGATGGTTGTGATTAACCGTTATGTTCATCTCTTTTTACATCTTCTGCAGTGACTAAGGGCCTACTCACACTATGCTATTCGAACCGTTCCCAGGCCTGTTTCCCGTATCATTTGAGAATTGTAGTTGCTCTGAGCGTGGTTCACCTGGGCTTTGGCGCGGTACGCTGGTGTGTGAATGCAAAACGTGTCTGAAAACACGAGTCCGAAACTGAAAAGCGAGACTTGACTTCTAAGTGACTGTTTGATATCTATTTATTAGTCATTTTTACTGTTCAATAAACGTAAACTGTCCTAGTTTATTAAAGACGCAAACCCCGCACTGCACGACAGCTGCACCTTCAGCAAACCTCCTTATTCCTACAGCACAAGGACTTTATGATTGTTATTGAGCGTCAAAAGTGGCTGATCTGTTCAGCGAAATATTTGACTGCGTGTCACTGCATCTCAAACCTCTAAATCTATATAACTAAAGAAATTTCCACTGAGCTGAGAGAGCACTTACTAAACAGTGCATCATTCATGACGTAAGCGTGCCCAGGCTCGAATGTGATGAGAGTGCGGGTCGTCAGGGGAGACGGGAGTGGGGACAAGCGTGCTTTGGCCCGGTTCAAGGCAACTGTACATAGAGTGAGTATGCCCTTATGCACACAACACCTCAAAAATGCTGAGCCACAGTAGGTTAAGCTCAAAAGCAGGTTCAGTCGTATTTGGCCTTTTATTTAGCATTCTGAAGTCTGAATAAGGGCTTATGGAAGGGATTAAGTTGCATCTCAGTTTTCTCATTTCCTCCACTTAATATAACACCTTTCTCAGCCTACTGTTTCCTGTCAACCTCTGATATCACTTGTTCTTGGGTTTTGTCTTTAGTTAACAGATGACATCATGGTTCTCTTTTACGCCGGATGTCAATGTTGTAACCACATACCCAGAATTTGGACATATTTAAAAAAAAAAAAATAAATAAATAAATGCTGTTAATTTTTATTCACTCTTGATTCACGTCTATATTTATACATGTTTAATTTGAACTTGCAACAATTGCAACATGCGAGTGACCCATACAGTTTTCTTCTTCAATTGAGAATCATGCAGATTGCCACTTTATAACAAACACCATGCCTACCAAGTAAGGGTTCTGTTGCCAGTGGAAACTGTACCACTCAACGGAAATGTGGCGTGAGGTCATCCCCTCCTTTGAAGGACTTAAATTCAAATAGAGACTCTGAATGCAGTTGCAACACATTTGATGTCATTGATACGAACAACAACAACAACAACAACAAAAAAATTGGTTCTCCATTGCCTCTGATGAAAAGCAAACTACCACGAGAATTCAAAAATAAATTTGAGGGATGCTGTGGATGAAAGGATATGGCATATGCAAAACACCAAACATGCAGCATGACTTTAGAAGATGGATTTCAGTTCATACTTTTTTGTCAATGTATAAGGTTGGCAAAGTTTCATAGACGAAAGTGCAGAATGAATGGAATCATTGTTTTCCCAAAGAAAGAAACAATTCATCCTGGAATGAGTCAACAGTATTTCTACTTTTATATCTTTCACAAACCTGTAGGCTTGTAACAGATTCCTTGCTATATAGCTAATGGATACCCATGAACAACGTCTGCTTTAACAGTGTGGTTATAGCTGAGGCTGGAGGAGTTTGGTTCATATTGTTGGTATGTCGAGAAGATGCTGGTTTGCCTATTGAAAGCAAATACTCATCACATCCACTTCACATCACATGATGATTAGGTGTTTTACTGTGAAAGCCTTTGGAGATTAAATTTAAAAATGGTAATGAATGTTTGACCAATCACAACAATTATCTGTCTGAAAGGAAGGGTTTAGACAGACGGGATCTTTAAACAAACCATTTTTAGACACTATTTAGAAGAGCTGAATTTGTCATAATTATTATTAGAATATGTTTTTGACCTTGAATGGATGGATAAAATCTATTATTGCAGCAGACTTCCGAAAGAAAATTAAAGACATTTTCAATTACATGATTGCGTTAATCGCAATCATGGTCTCTGCATGATTAATCATCAAATCCCATATTTAAAACTATAGATGAGATTTGATGAATATAAATATGGAGTGTTGAAATAAAGACGTGCATAACAATCCAGCTTAGGTTCTTATAATTGTGTGTGTGTGTGTGTGTGCGTGTGTGCGTGTGTGCATGTGTGCGTGCGTGCGTGCGTGTGTGCGTGCGTCCGTGCGTGCGTGCGTCCGTGCGTGCATGCGTGTGTATATATATACATACATACACATATATTATATTTTTAATAAATATAAATCAAGCAAAAAAGACAATTACTATATTTTGGTTTTAGTTTTGTATATTTGTAAATGTATTTAACTTTGAGGCTCTGATTGTACTTTTGCCTGATCTCTTGAACTAGATGGCCTTCCTTTGGCAGAACTATATTTATGCCTGATACTTTTAGGGCTGTATTTTGACAGATTTTGAAAAGGCTTTAACTAAAGTATTCCAAACTATTGCCTGGTACCAGTGTCTTTCTTTTTTTGAGGATGCTCCATGATCTGATGGTTGATGGCCATTAAATGAGACCTTAGATTTAACACACTGTAAATTTAGCTTATTGGCTCATCTAAATTTGGACGTTTGCTATTCAGTTGAAAGTCAAAGGGCTCTGTTTTGACGGTCCATGCGCAGAGCGCAAACGCTTTCAGGGTGTGTCAGAACGCATTTTTGCTAATTTAAGGACGGAAAAAAGAGAATAAACCAATTAGAGTCTCATCTCCCATTACCTTTAAGAGCCAGCTGCGTCGCGTTTTAAGCGCATTTGCTATTTACATGACGTAAAGTAAGTCTAAGTGGAAGAAATGAGCATTTCACTAGCAAACAGTTAACAGTTTTTTTAACAGAAAACTGTTAAACAGAGCATCTACTGCGTGAGAATGAGAGATAATGGTACTACTTTCGCTCTTGGATATTGAAACCTTTACGCACAGACATCAATTAGTCTATAAATAATTAATTTCATTTGTTAAGCGCAAATAATCGTTTCAAAACTATTTCTAAATTCAGTTTTGATTTCCAGCAAACGAATAAATGAACAATAACAACGAAGTGTGCTCAAAAACCTGATTTATATCCTAAAACACATGTTGTGCCCCTTATGGTCTAAAACCTGACAGGTGGGCAAATCTAAGCTTGTTTTTAATAAAACAAATATAAATATGGATATAATAAATAATACTCCTAATAATAATAACATTATACAAAAGCAAATTGTTATGAATGAACTGAAAAAGCCTCCCGAGATGAAGAAGACATAAAAGCAGTGGTTTTTCATATTTATGTAGGCTAGAAAATAATATGTTTTGTAATATTTTAATCCTTTATATTTATATCCTATATCTATTCTTACTATATTCTATATATATATCCTTAATATTTAAATTTTTTCATATGTAAAGATATTTGCCTATTGCTCTCTTGTGCGTATTAAGCAGTGTTTAAGCGAGGCGCAACTCTGCGCCCGAGTTTAGACCAGGTTTGTTTTGGTCTAATGAAAAATCTATTGTTCTATATAATAATCTATAGTTATAATAATCTATAGTTTCTCAAAATAGCAACGCGCCAGCAATGCGCCTCAGAACGCCTTCCTTTTTAGACCAGAACGCCTATGGGCACACATATGAGCGCTAATGCATTTGCTACTTAAACAGCGTAGCGCAATGCCTCAAAACGACACTTGCGCCAAGCTGAAACTAGCAAAAGACTATTACGCTGCGCCTTGCGCCACATTGCGTCGGGTGTATGATAGGGCCCAACATTTTGCCAGACTGGTGATATAACTTTTGGCTTTGCATGAGAAGAAATGATATAGCTGCAATGATAAAAATAAGCTGGGGTCAAACCTTATATAAACTATTACTTTATTATATTGTGCACAATAGAGAACCTAAATGTGTCATACGTTATTGCTGTATCACTGATATTTTTAAATGGCATTTTGTTGTCATGTAACTTTTTTTACTAGGAAAGCATCAAATATTGGGCCACCAAAAATTTTCGGCCAAAAATGACCCAAAAGTGCATTGTGTCTATTCGTTTTATTTTGATCTTCTGCATCACTTCATCCATCCATCCATCCATGCATCCATACATACATACAGTTAAAATCCCCATTAATTATTAGCCCCCCTGTTTTTTCCCCAATTTCTGTTTAACAGAAAAAAAATTCTACACATTTCTAAACATAATAGTTTTAATAACTCATTTCTAATAAATGATATATCTGATAAATTAATAAACAATTAATTTTTTGAATTTTGTTTTATAGTTTTAATTCATATGTTTGACTATATACAAATCTGTGGATATTATCCATGCATTTATTGGGTAAAATAAAGTTGCAACTTTTTACTGTAATAAGTCTTCATCTGCAAAAGTGACCTCCAGAAATGATTGTTGCAATGCAAATGATACTAAATACAATGGTACTAATAATTGCATAATTTGGTTTGGTGTTTTGGTTTTCTGGCTTGGTTTTCCTCTTTTTTGATTTGGGTATACAGCCATTTCTAGGCATGGGCCGGTATTAGATTCTGACGGTATGATAATCTTGGATAAAAAAAAAAAAAAAAAAAAAAAAAATATATATATATATATATATATATATATATATATATATATATATATATATATATATATATATATATATATATATATATTTATATATATATATATATATTTATATTTATATATATATATATATATATTTATATTTATATATATATATATATATATATATATATATATATATATATATATATATATATATATATATATATATATATATATATTTATCCAAACCTTTAAAATATATTATTTTTAAATGTCTGGGTTAAAAAAAGAAACTTCTTTGCCATTTGAAAATTTTATTTTTTATTTTGAGAAACATGTATAATATTTTGGAGCAGTAGCTAAACATGGCAGGATAAATAATTCAATTGAATAATTGACTTCTGCTGTCTTCATTAGTTTCAAAAACACAAATTTCTTTACAATTTAAAACGGCATCTTTGGTTGTCTTTTCTGCTAGAGATACTTTTTTTTTCCAAAGGAAAACAAAAATAGAAATAAAAATAAAAAAAATCTTACACATACCTTAGGAACGGTATTACAGAAAATGTTGGCTGTTTTAAAACCTTGACTGTTCCAAACCGCGGTATACCTTGAAAAACTGTTATCGTCCTTTGCCTAGCCATTTCAGTGCATCCCTATTTTCACCAGTTTTGTCATAGATAAATAAATAAAAAAAACTGAGGTTACAATTGACATTAGCTCCCTAGAACTGAAAATTATTAGATTGGAAAGAAGATGACCAGATGGCTGATAAGTCTCGAACATTCAGATGATATGGTCTGAAATTACCATAAACCACATAAAAGCATGGAACCACGTCTTGTCTCAATGACTCAGGCTGGGGGTGTAATTGTGTGAATTGTTTTCTTGTTAAACTTTGGGTTAGTACCAACTGAGCTTTGTTTAAATGTCACAGCATTGGGTATTGTCACAACCTGGGTGTTGTTGCTGACCCTATCCATCCCTTTATGACCATAGTGAGCCCGTCTTGTGATGCTTAACGATGCCCTTTTAATGAGACCTTAACTCAATAATGTGGCTTTTTATTTTACTTGTTTTTTTTGGGTAGCCTGTGATCCTGATTGGATTAGTCCATGACCTCTAAGCACTTCTTTAATTTCATTATATTACCTTTGCCCATTTTTTGTCCAAAAAAGAGCTTCAGTAAAACAATGGTGCTTTCTGTCTACTTGTTTCCAATTAGAAGTCACTTCTTTAACCATATTTCCTTCATATTTTCAGAATAATGTTAGCCTTTTCTTTATTTGCTTTTTCCGTTTATCTCAATCTTTGCTAATCATAAATGAGTGTTCTTTTCACTTGGCTGTGCTCTCAGCTGTTATGACAGCGCTGAGTCCGCTGACCCCATTAAAGCCCAGCAGAGATGGCTGATGGGTGAAGATTTAGCCGCAGTGGGTCATTTCAGCAGGAACTGTGCCTCTGATTTATACCCAGCTTCAGAACAGCATCTAACTCTGCAGCTTAGAGAGATAATGTGTCAGTCATTTGCACATTTGCACATATTAAGGGGTTTAAATAGCACTTTATCCTGCAACTCTTTATCATTTCTCAGCGGGAGCATTTACTGTAAGTGTTTACTAAAGCACTATATAAGTCCTCCAGCAGCTCAGAGAATGATCTTTTCTGCTATCTATAGGGAAACATAAGGAAAAGATCTTTCTGTAAAAATCCAGAGTTCTCTTATGAATATCTTTTGGGTAGGCCAAATTCACATTGTCTAGTTCAGGGGTTCACAATCTTTTTAGCCCGTGACCCCTAAAATGACAATGCCAGTGACTGGCGACCCCCAATATCCTCGGAGGTGGTTTTAAATTCAGAAACCTTGCATGCAATGGCGCGCACACACACACACACACACACACACACACACACACACACACAAACACACCAATAGAACTCTATTCTTCGTTTAATATTTTTAATGTATGTGAGTGCTGTAAATGTGCCAGAAAGTTTAACATGGTGTTATAAAATCAATCTGCTGCAACTGATGCTATTGCTGTGTTTTTAATATAATTTAATTACATCAGGGGTCGCACTGGAAGCTACTTTAGTAACTATATAGTATATGGTAACTATAAACAACATTTTTTTTTATCTTCAGTAGAATATAGATAAAATATTATGGTTTAATAAAAATAAATTCCCCCCACCCCCTTTCATTGTCTCGCGACCCCTCGCCTATATTTTGCGATATGAATACGATATTACCAGATAATTTAAGTAGCTCTACTTGGTAACAATTTACATTTTTAGATCGAATGGGATGGTTCTGTATAGGGGAGGGTATCTGCATACAATATTATTTACTAATTACAAACACAGATAAATACAGCAAAGCAAATATACGAATGAAATCAACAGTTGTTTAAAGTTTTCAGAAAGGAATTGAATAACCACATGTAAAAATAGTTATTAGTTGTAAAATTACTGTAACGTGATTAGTTGACTTTACTTAAAAAGCTTTTAATTCGTAAAAGTTTCCATAAAAGTATTAAGTAAATGAACTATATACATGATTATAAAATTGTTAAGTCAACTTAACAATTACAAGTTACTACATATTTACTTGCTTATTTTAAGTACAATTATTTTTATTATTTATTATCACTTTTTACAGTGTATATTCTTCACTGTGCATATCTATATGCAATTGATAAAAAACCTAGAAACATAACTTTACAAATGGCTTGAAATGCTTACACAGTCAATTTAAAATACCTTCAAATGATAAGGGTAAAATTTGCATGAACACTACAATGGTATAAACTATGGTGTCTGGTCAATTGTACTCCCAATTTGACATAGCAGATCCTGTGGTGTGACTATTACAAATTTGAACATTGCAATGTCGATGCTGAAACAATAGATTGTGCAGCCCTAACACATAGTCAAGTACACTAGTGTGAATTAATTCAGTAAGGTAGCCAAGGCACACATAGTACAGTACATTAGTGTTGAGCCATTAGCCCAGGAATACACAAATAGCAAGCTGCATTAGTGTTAAGCATGTCTTCAAGCTAGACCAGGCACACACAGATAATATAACATTCCATGACTATAGCGAAAAATAAATAAAATTAAGCAATAGAGCTGCTCCTTTTTTTTTTTTTTTGTCCAGTCTTAGTCAACATGTGTGTGTGTCTGCTTATGCAACTATGCACATACAGAATCAAGTTTACATTGGTTTGTTTTGTCTTAATTTTCTTAAGAATAGTTGTCTTCATGTCACCAAAATGTTTGACTGTCTTCAGGGCCCGGTGCTGAAATACACTATTAGTTGTGTAAATGTAAATGTTTTCTTTAGGAACAAAAAAGTTAAAATGGATAATGCCCAGATTGGCAAATATGGAAAAGTTGTTGGGGTGTTGGTATGCAGTACAAGCATAGCAAGTTACCGTAGTGTCATTGTGCCTAAAGATTGCATGTAGCCTAAAGTCATCGTTGTTACAACAGGTACCAAGTTACATATGCTAAAGTTGTGAAGATTTGGCCTCATGTCCATTTGGCACTCATTGCCAAATCGGTTTGTGCGTTATTTAATCATGCTTTTACTAGTTAATTGAATTTGTTGTTCTTTTGTCTGACAAAAGATTTTCTAATTTCAATGACTCTATTACTCAAGACAGCTGTATATTTGGTAAAGAACTTTCTTTGCCATCCAATGTGACTCATCTGTGAGAAAATAGCGGGACAAGTTATCACTTTTTCTGTGTGAACTCAGCTGACTGAAATGCGTGTGTCTGACCTCTTTAAGTTTGTAGCTAAAGCATTTAAAAAATATAAGTATTGTTGCTTGTACTCCACAAGAGATCAAGTATCTTTCCAAATGCTAAGACAGCTATGTAACAAATAACATCAAATATTGTATAGGCTATGTAGGGGCATGGGTTTTAATGTGACTAACCATATCCAAAGGAGAGATAAAAAAGCGAGAAATTGCTCATAGAAGTTATGGCTCTGTTGGATTTGGGACGTTGTTAAGATTAACTTGAAAAAATATACCCTTGAAAGTTGAGTTTAAAAGTTTTTGGGAAAGTCTATGCCAGGGTACTGGAGAGGAGGATCTGATGGTTGAACCTAGGATCCAGAAGGAACAATGCAGTTTTCGTCCAGGCTTTGGTAAACTGGACCAGCTCTATACCCTTACCAAGGTGCTCGAGGGTTCATGGAGAGTTTTGTTGTCTTGGAGAGAGACCGTGTCCCTTGTGTCATTCTGTGGAGGGTGCTCTGGGAGTATGGGATCAGATGAGCCCTGGTAAGGGCTGTCTCGTCACTGTATGAACAGAGTATAAGTTTGGTTCACATTGCTGAAAATACTGTAAGTCAAACTTATATGTATGTTGTACTCCAGCAGGGCTGCCTTTTGTCACCAATTCTGTTCATAATTTTTATGGACAGAATTTCAAAGCACAGTATTGGGCTGAAGGGGGTCCAGTTCGGGGTCCACAGGATTCTATCTCTGTTATTTACAGACAATGTTGTTCTCTTTGCTTCATCAAACATGGACCTTCAGCATGCACTAGGGCGTTTTGCTGCCGAGTGTGACGTTGCTAAGATGAGAATCAGCATCTTCAAGTCCAAGGTCATGGTTGTCCACCGAAAAAAGGTGGTTTGCCATCTCCAGGTCGGAGGAAAGTACTTACACCAGTTAGAGGAGTTCAGGTATCTTGGGGTTTTGTTCACGAGTGAAGGAAAGATGGGACATGAGGTTGACAGGCAGATTGATGCAGTGGCAGCAGTAATGCTGTCGATGTACTAGTCCGTTGTGGTAAAAAAGGTATACGATATACTGGTCAATCTACATTTATACTCTCACCTACTGTATGTACGTGAGCATTGGGTCATGACTGAAAGGATAAGATCTCAGATACAAGCGGCCAAAATGAGTTTCCTTTGCAGGGTGGCAGGGCACACCCTTATAGATAGGGTGAGGAGCTCTGTCACCCAGCAAGAGTTTGGAGTAGAGCCACTGCTACTCCTCATCACGAGAAGTCAGCTAAGGTGGCTCGGGCATCTGTTTCGGGTCCCTCCTGGACGCCTACCTAGGAAGGTGTTCCAGGCATTTCCCAATCAGAGGAAGCCTCAGGGAGAACCCAGGATATGCTGGAGGGAATATTTCTATCGGCTGGCCTTGGAATGCCTCGGGATCCCCCTAGAGGAGCTGGAGGAAGTGTCTGGTGCCCTCGTGACCCAGCCCCGGAAAAACAGTTGAAAAGGAATGAATAAATGAAAGTTCAGTTTTAGTACTTAATGACCTTATTCTGACAAAACATGACAAACTGCAAGTAGAATTTACACCATATCTGACAGCTAACCTAATTTGTGTGTATACTTCATTGACCTAACAAAAGGCAAAACCCGCACATTGACAGATCAAAAACTGCATTTAACAGTGAAATTGGTAAATTAATAGCACGTTTATCTTAATCCTATTTTTTCAGAGCTTTTTGTTTATGACCACCAGCATCATGATGAATTCAGAAAGTTCCATGAGAAATGAATAAACTGGTTGGGTCAAAATAACTCGGATGTTAAATTGTGAGAGAACCCCTTACTGCCCTTTCAGTTGGGTTGATATATATATATATATATATATATATATATATATATATATATATATATATATATATATATATATATATATATATATATATATATATATATATTTTTTTTTTTCTTCTTTTTGAGCAAATGAATAAGAAAAACCTCTAATTGATTTGAGTTAGCACTTAATTTAATAGTATTTGAAAATTTTTAAAAACATGCACGTTTCAAAACATCTGTTTTATATCACTTGCTATGACAATTACAGTCTCTGTACGCATGATTCACCCTCCCAAGTTCTATTTAAATCTGGATTTTCTCAGGTTCAAACATTCTAGGTTGAGAATTCTGGCTAATTTTGCACATTTCACACTCATCGTTTTCTTCAAATTTACACCCTATTTGATTTTGGCAGTCAAGTAAAAGAAGCGATGCAGGCTGTAAGTGAGATGTAACCAGATGAGCTGTTATTTCAGCAGTTGCAGAGGGTGTGAGCTTGGCTACAGCACACTCACACTGCTAATGGGAGCAGAAATGCTGCTGGCCTGAGGGAGTTATATTAATGATATAAGGAAAGAGCCTGGAATCCATCATGCTTAGGGAAAATCAGAGACACGATTCTCACTCAGACCACCTGCCCCCACAACACACACACACACACGTTCAGTTGAGGACTTATAGAAGGACAGTTTATGCCATCTGCTCAGTACCCATTATCCTTCACTGGGTTTCATATTTTTTGCATTGAAAGTATTTTTAGGCTGTTTTTGTTCAGAACTATGTTAAATATCACAACAAATAAGATTCACCTGGGTATTGGTTGAACAATGCAAAATGTGTTGGTTAAAAGAACTAGGCTTAAGAGATTCCTTAAGCAAAGGGTGAAATATGGTTTACCATACTACTATCATGTATTTTAATAGAGCAGGATGTCATATTGTATATGCCCCTTTTTATGCCAATTGTTTTAATTGTGAGCAACATTTGCATTCTTGTCTTTCATCTGAAACATGATCTCTGGGTAACAATGCCCGTTGATGACCTAGTTTGGTTTGTCCCACTTTTAGGTTTAAGTCACTTGGTAATGGCAGTGTTTGCATGGACAGGTCCGAATAGAAAATGGTAGAGGGGGAAATTAAATTATGGCATTTGAAGGGGTGCACAAAGATTTGTGAATCAAATTTGATCAGAAAGTAAAGAAACAAGCTCAGCTGATTCATTCTGTTGAGCGTTATTAGTTCAAAAACATTTTATTTGTGTTTATATGCATGCCAAGGAAAACAAAAATACATACTTGTATAATAGAAAGAAAGGAAGGAAGGAATGAAGGAAGGAAGGAAGAAAGGAAGCAAGCAAGGAAGGAAGGAAGCAAGGAATGAATGAAAGAATGAAAGAAAGAAAGAAAGAAAGAAAGAAAGAAAGAAAGAAAGAAAGAAAGAAAGAAAGATTCAGAGACTCTAAGTCTTGTGGTTTTCTAATCCACTTCTTTAGTATGAGTATTTTTTTTCTTTCTGGAAGAATGGATAAACAGATGGATGGATTAATGGATTGGCAGAAAAATGAATGGATGATCTGATTGATGGATGGGATGTTTCATGAATAGTCTTATTGATAGATGCATTGATTTATTGTTTAGATAGATGGATGCATGAATGGATGGACAAATGTGTGGATGGAAAAAGTTGGTAGATATATGAAAATATTTTTTAATTGTTAACCTAAAATTTTAGCTGAAAAATAGAAAGAGTTTCAAGGTTATGCATCTTATTTAATTGAAATTATTGTTATTGCATCTAGGCATTATTGGATGTGTTCTGGGTTATAGAAAGATAAATTGACATATGCATGGACACACATAGAGAGATGATTTGATTGTTTAGCCAAACGGAATCAAATGGATCGATGGACAGTCAATGAGTAATTCAGATTGAGAGCAATGGATGATTAATAGATATATAAATAGATGGATGGATGGATTGTTTTGATGTATAGATTGGATAAGAGGGTGTGGACCAATTTATTGTGAAAGAAAGAAAGAAAGAAAGAAAGAAAGAAAGAAAGAAAGAAAGAAAGAAAGAAAGAAAGAAAGAAAGAAAGAAAGAAAGAAAAAGAAATACTACTCTGAGTCTTGTAGATTTCTAATCAACATTTTTAGTATGAATATTGTTTTCTTTCCGGAAGAATGGATGAACAGATGGATGGATTAATGGATTGGCAGACAGACGGCTGTGTGATCTGATTGATGAATGGGATGTTTCATGAATAGTCTTATTGATAGATGGATTGATTAACGATTTGGATAGATGGATGGATGAATGGATGAACAGATGGGTGGATGGAAAGTATTGGTGGATATATGGTTAGTTGAAAATGAAAAGAGTTTCAAGGTTTTACATCTTATTTAATTGAAATGATTTCTATTGCATCTAGGCTGTTTCCCAGAACATATTTGGGCAGTGTTCTGGGCAGTAAAATTATAAATTGATGTATGGACAGACATATAGATAGATGATTTGATTGTTCGGCCAAGCTGTTAAATGAATGGATGGCCAAATTAATTGATGGACTGTCAATGAGTAATTCAGATAGAATGCAATCGTTGATTGATGGATATATAAATGGATGGATGAATAAATGAATAGGTGCATGGATTGTTTTGATAGATAGATTGGAGAGGAGGTGGGTGGTTGGATGGTTGGGTTGATAAGTGATGGATTGACATATAGATTGACATTATTTGGATGGATGAATGGATTGGTTGCCAGATTTTTTTGAATGGTTGGATTGATGAGTTTTGGATAGGCAGATTTCTAAATTGATTGGATGGATGGATTGACATTGCTTGATGGATGGATATATTGAAGAATGGTTGGATAAATCATGTAAGGGTGCTACAGATATACAGATTGATTATGGATAGACTGACTGGACAGACATATGAATGGATTAATGAAATGACAGACTGAGAGATCGATAGCTAGACAAGTTTGTGAATGGATAGAGGGATGAATGGATAAGTAGCTGCTTGCTTTGTCTTGTGGCCATGTGAGCTTTTTAAAATAATTAATCTGGAAAGCTGGTCACTTACAGGAATCTTTTGCTACAACAAAAAAATGATTTGATATCAACAGCTGAAATGGCCCATGAATCAAACTGAAGTAACAGTCTGTCGGGATCCACAGCCAGTGCCCTATTTTTGCTTTTATCAGTCTGAAAAATGACCTTTCTGCTGAAGCCATCTGAGAAAATGAGATATATGAAAGAGGTTTAGGAGAAAAATCATGCTGGGACTAGCATAAGGAGGCTGGGGGTGGACTGAACGGCTGCAATGCTTGACAGTCTGGACACATGCATGTTATGAGGTTGCTTAATGAAGCCGATCTGATCTGTCTGGAGAAGAGTGAGCAGTGGTTGCTGGGCTGTTATGACACCACACAGCAGTCTAATTAGGCAGACTACAATTCTGGAGGCTGCTCTTGAAATATTTACTCAGACTTCAGAGTAGAAGCTACCATGAGACCAATTGAGTCAAAATGATGAATTTCATGAACTCAGACACAGGGCATACTTTTCTTGGTTATTGCGCTAGCGACTGGAGGCAAATGTGTTTAGACAACTTTGCTTTGTTTTGTGCCAAAATAAGGTCTGTGATTTATTCGTTTGTGAAATATGTATAATGTTTTGTGAAATAATGTATAATGTTAAAAGACTAGCCTGGGTTAATCTTATAAAAAACATAGCAAAGATGAAACTTCTCAAAAGTATCATTGCAATTTATCTACAAAGGTAGGCTGTCAATTATCCTAAAAAAAAACTGAATTCTACATTCAAACTTAATCAATGAGTAATTTAGGTAGAGAATGATGGATGATTGATGGATATAATACTGGATGGAGGGATGGGTGTATTGATTGTTTTGATTAATAGATTGTATAGTTGGAGGGTTGGGGGTTGGATGGTTGAATGGATGAATAGGTGGATGGATAGATTGCATAAGTTGACGGATGGATCAACTAATTGTACTATGGATAGACTGATTGATAGATCTAAAGGATGGATGGATGGATGGATGGATGGATGGACAGTTAAAAGAATGGGTAGATGGATGGATGGATGGATGGATGGATGGATGGATGAATGGATGGATAATAGATTGATGGCCACCCTAGATTAATAAAGAGACTAAGCTGAAGGGAAGCGAATGGTTGAATGATATTGTCTGTTTTTACCTTATTTGGAAGAGTCATAAATATTAATAATGAGCTCTGCTATGATTGTTTGTTTTACAGTGGCACAAACAGCAAACAGATGTCTACTAGGTGTAAATGCAGGAGCTGGTTGTACTCTGGAATACAAGAATGCAAAATAATCGTCCTTCAGTTGTCAAGCAAAAAATTCGGTAGATTCATTGACAAATGCGTTAGTTTCAACTTGCACTAAGTGGTGGAGTTCCAGTTGTGTTTCCACGTAAGCCTGATACGGTAAGAAATACTTATTTTTAGAGCAGTACAACTCAAATTGTCCTGTTTTTCAAGGCCTAAAACAAAGGTGGGTTAAGGCGAATTGTTGGCACATTGCTATTTTGTGGAGCTGAAATAGACCGCGCCACTGACCAACTAAAAGCTGCTAAAAAAGTCCATCACAGAGTGCATTAGTTATGCACCTACACTCTCAGAAAAAAAGGTACAGTGAAGGTACAATTTTGTTCCTAGAGGGAACAAAATATAAAATTGTACCTTTAAAGGTCCCATATTGGTCCTTAGGGTACAATTTTGTACTCAAATGGGCTATAAAGGTACAAATGTCCAGATTTAGGTTTAAAAGGTACATTTTTGTACCTTTTAAAGCACATTTGGATACAAAATTGTACCGTAAAGGACCAATTTGGAACCTTTAAAGGTACAATTATATATTTTGTTTCCCTATAGGAACAAAATTGCACCCTCAGCTCATGATAAGATCAAGACACTATATAACACTAATTTAAATGCATTAATACTAAACATTAATACTAAAATACATAATTTATAAATATAATAAATAAATAAATAAATTGATTGAATTAAATATTTTAATAATTAAAATTTTTTCATGTATTTAAATAAAAAAAATCTCAAAATCGTTAATAATTTAATTTATAATTGAATGTAATTTTAATCATAAAAAACGTAAATACTGGTCTTTGCTAACTGTTTAAGACCCTATAGTATATGGGATGTAGAATAAGAAGAACCATGCAGAGTGACAGCATCTTCATACAGGTGGTGATGTTGCTGTCTCTTTAAGAATTTGGCTTGTTGAGACGTTATAGTAGTGTTTGTTACTGAGGCGGTCGGTCGAGTATGCTGGCTGTTTACAAAGAACTTCGCACGCTTTTCAAAGAAAAGTCTATTTTCGAGTCCACATTTTTCATGTAAGAATGTATTAAAGATGTATTTTCAGTCTCATTTTTACATGTGAAGCCGTGTTCTGTTGATTTTGTCTGACTCTCGGGTCTCGGCTTTCCCCCGCTTTAAGTACTCCGGGCTGGCTGGTGTACGTTGGCCTTTAGGATGGAGTTTGCTAAGATGTCTGCAGCTTATTAAAGAAGTTAATACAATATGATATCGAAGTCACCGAGGGACATAACTTTATATAAGGTGAGTATTATATGCTGTTAGTTTTCTCGGTGTAAAAGCTCCCTTTATCGCTTACGTTACGTATTCGCGCCTTATATCTTACGTAACTGCTTTATTAATAAGTGTTGCCACGGCGGAATATAATCGCAACCCAGATAGCAAAATACACTCGGGCCAGTTGCGGCTAGATTCTCGCCTGCCCGAGTCCGTCTGCTGTATCGTTAACGTTACTTTGGCCAGATGCGGCGGCAGAAGCGAGCCGACGCTGCCGTAACCGTGCACCGGAATCGGGCCGTGAGTAATGTGCGGTGTGGCCCGGAGCTGGCGCGACTAAAGTCTTCATATACCTTGATATAAAACCTTTTGTTATTAATACTGGAAATTTGTAATTATCGATAATGTTTTATATTTTGAGGCCATTTTCTAGCCACGGTTGACCGAGGAAATGTAATTGTAGACGGTTATACACCGCCATTTTGTGAAGCAAAATCACAATTTTGTCACCGGCAAAGCGACTGATTATGTAAACGTAAACGTGGCTAGTTACAAACGTGGCGTGTGTATGCTTGTACTTATCTTCGTTTCAGTGTCTAAGTTATATTAATGTTGAGGAGTGTCCACAAACTCTCATGTCCAGAATTGTTGGTGCTTTAATATCGTTTAACGTTATACTTATGTTAATGTAGAATAATTATTAACATACCACGTTGTATAAATCGACGTTTTAAATTATACTTTGTTCTTTAATGTAATAATTTGTCTTATCTGTTCTGAAGCTGGTAACTTACCTTGAGCTATTTTACCTATTTTATTAATATCTCAAAATAAATAAATAGTTATTGCTTTATCTTATTGCTTTCCAGAAGTTTATGAAGTTTCCAATTGTATTTCAGGACAAGATTGAACAACAGAATGCAGGCTAACAGCATCAGACCAATGAAGGCATGTCATATGAAAGCATGGCTCAGTTACAAGATGTAAGTATGTCTCATTATCTATACCATGGTTTTAATGGCTTACATACTATTTTAAATTTGTAGGTTTTTACTTACAAACAACAATAAATGTACACCCACGTGTTTAAAATTATTTTCTAGGTATTCATCGAAAGATAAGAGATCAACTGAAGAATGCTATGGATCTGACTCTAAGGTACTCTTTCTAAACTTTCTCCACTTGATTAATATTATTAAATTCTAGCTTTGTATGGATTCCTTCATATTTGTTTGTATGCCACATCTTATGTTCCAGGAATTGATTTTACAGCAGCACTTCTCATGTTGCCAGCCTTGTTAAGCGAGACACTTCAACATTTCGTTGTGCTCCGGTTCGTATGTTGTTTTCTGTTTAGTATATGCTGTGATAAATGCATTTTATAATTCTTGATATTCTTTATATTAGGATGACGCAGTGGGTAGTGCTGTCACCTTACAGCAAGAAGGTCGCTGGTTCGAGCCTCGGCTGGGTCAGTTGGCATTTGTGTGAGGAGTTTGCATATTCTTACAGTGTTCGTGAGGGTTTCCTCCAAGTGCTCCGGTTTCCCCACAAGTCCAAAGACATGCGCTATAGCTAAATTTGGTAAGCTTATTTGTCTGTAGTGTATAAATGTGTGTGTGAATAAGTGTGTCTGGATGTTTCATAATACTGGGTTGCAGCTAGAAGGGCATCTGCTGCATAAAACATATGCTGGATAAGTTGGTGGTTCATTCCACTGTGGCGACCCCAGATTAATAAAGGGACTAAGCCAAAAAGAAATTGAATGAATGAATGAAATTTATATTAGTCTTTTAATCTGTGATACTTTTTTTTTTAATCAGTGAATATTAATTATTTTACTTTCTATGCATGATGATTTTCTCTTCATCAGTGATAGAGTGACTGATATTAATGTAATTATTGCTTTGTCATTTACAGTGAACCATCTTCACCACATCCAACAGTTCAAGTACAGGAGGAGGCCACCGACTGGACAACTGTGTTAACAAGACGAGTCACGGCAGTCTTCAGAGTTGATGGGATTGTGATTGGCCGGGCTAATGATGTGGACGAAAATACATTTTTGACATATCCATCTTATTAGAAGAACACCTTGATGTTTCTGCAGTGGAATGTTTTGAATGAACGGTGGACGGTGACAAGCCTGGATCTACTCCAGTTACCAAAGTGATCAACCTTGTTTTTTGTTTCTCTACATGCTCTTGGGATAATCACAATCATAAAGTTAATCCAGCACACTGCTCTCATTCATGCATAAAGCAAAATTTTAAATAACTTGTGGTCCTAATGACTATCAAAGAACATTTTCCAGTTATGAGTGCTTTACATGTCATGTTTATCAAAAGCATAAACACATATTGTGTTACAACTAATTACAACTCCACTTGAGGATGATGAGGAGTAATCTACTGATGTTGAGGAAGAGGCTACTGATGTTTTTGGTTTTCTGCACTGTTGAAGCAATTTATAGAGAAAAATTGCCTTCATTCTGAAATACAGAGAAAATTTTGATGACAAATTATTTATTATGACTGAGTATTCTGACTAAAGACAAATACTTTGGACTTTATAAAGTGAAGTACTTGATGTAGCCTGTGTAATGTGTTTATAAATCTTAAACAGTATTCTTGTGGTCTTTGTATTAAGGGTAGATTATATACTGTACAGTGAGTGAACAGTTTTTATTTGTTATCTAAATTGTTCTTTTTACTGTTTTACATGTCTGCTTTATACTTGCTGTGTAATTTTATTCCTTAACACATTCAGTTGTGAGTTGTAATGAAATATTTCTACATTAATAAATAAAAATGGACATCTGCGAACCAAAATATTTAATTTATTTATTTATTTGTGCATGCAGTTACCAAAGGATCAAAATGCCTGGGTCAGTACCCTGAAAATGCTATATAATATAAAAAGGTACATTTTTGTACCTTCGGTGGGGGTACAAAATTGTCCCTTAAAGGGTACAAATGTAGAAGGTACAATTTTGTACCTTCAAAAAGAGGTACAAATTTGTACCCTTAAGGGTACCACCCCAGTGACGGGCCATTTGTACCCTAAAAGGTACAATTTTGTACCTTTTTTTCTGAGAGTGTATGTGGGTCCAAACGCATACACATTGCTTAATACACACAATATGTACATCAATACACAAATCTTTTTACAAATGAAAAAAAATAATTTTCATATTTACTTATGTAGGATTTCCATACATAAATAGAATTGGAAGTTAAGGGGGCAAAACCAGCAACAAACATAGTGAAAGGATAGTCCATTTGAACCAGTGGCGCAAAAAGGGGGTATGCAGTATATGCGGCGCATAGGGGTGCCACACATGGGGGGCACCATTGTGTCAAAACTGTTTTTGAAATTATCCTTAGTAAAACTTTCAAATAATAAAAATAAACAAATATTTTTGGTTACAAATGTTTATGCTGCATTTTAAATGAATATAATACTGTATTTTATTTAAAAAATAATAATAAATTATATACCACCCCTCCCTGTTCGTTGACCATTTGACTGAGGCTTTGCTCAGTTACAGTCACGTGTTTAAAATGAAGAGAAAAGTGAAGAGACTTGAAGCGCAAAATAGAAAATGGAAAAAAAGAACAAACAATGCCTTAAAATTAAAACTGGCATGACATACTGAATAATGAGAAATTGGTAAGCTTAACCCACACTATTGTTACCATACTTTTAATCAACTTCTAATATTTTTGAGAGTGATAGGCTGCCATATCATTATTCATTCCTTATCGCCACCCAGTCACTGCATGGGCTTTGGACTGCGTCAGAACTCGCATACTTGCATCCTGTATAGTATGTAAAAAAACAGTAAAATTCTATGGGCTAAAAGCTGGCGTAAAGTTAGCTTTATGGTAAACATTTGATAGTCGTAAATGTATGGACCGTCAGCTTCAAAAGATAACATTTGTATTCACTGCATTTAAATATTGATTAAAGTTTCTATATTTACTTATTGAAGAGCAGCAAATGAATCCCCGTTTGATCGACTGTTTTGTTTGATTACAGGTGTTATTTTAGGAATGCAATAAAAACATTTTGTTTATGCTCATTTAAAATAAAATTAGTTGGTGTTTAAAATAAAACACGTTTAAGTATTAAGTGTATTTATCTGTTCACACACCCGAATCTCAAAAGTATCTGCTTTCTTTCATCTTTATCACTATGGAACGCTTCCATCAATTAGCACTGTTATTCATAAGGGCGGTAATCGACATAAAGCTTTGCTGGAAAGGGCGTGAATGCGGCCGTTTTTATATTAATTTCAACTTGCTGTCAATCCAAAATAATGCAAAACACAATTGTCTTAAACAGTTCTTGCAATTATATCATATATATTACATTTGAGATCGCCTCTTTGTAGCTGCTACTTTCACTTTTGATAGAAACATTACAAATGCGGGAAAAATACAGAGGAGCAGACAGAATGGTAAAATATTGTAAAACAATAACATACAGTCACCCAGCCAAGTGTAAAGTAAAGTTCATGTAGATGTAAAAGTTTTAACTAAATAAACTGTCAAATCATACTTACAGTTGAGCTCAAAAGTTATAAGAATAATCAGAAAAAATGTTCTTTATATATTATTATCTATTATTAATTAAAGAATTAATTATTTTGCCAAAATAAGAGGGATCACACAAAATGTATGTTTATAAGTACAGACCTGAATATTAGGGCCAGAAAGAATCTGCGAACATTTTTTGCTATGTCTGCTGACAATGTTTTATTTTATTTTTTTATTTATGTGGAATGATTTTAGGATTATTATAACAAAAAACTTATATATAAGTTTATTTTATATATATATATATATATATATATATATATATATATATATATATATATATATATATATATATATATATATATATATATATATGAAATAAATAATATATAATTTTAAAATTATATTTAATTCTTACAATGCAAATCAAACTAGATCCGCTTATTTGGTAAACAAAGCAAGTCTCTCATATAACATATACTAAAAGGCAGAAAATACTACTATACCAACTCTATTGTAAATAAATCATATGAACATTTTAATATTACTATTATTATATTACAATTATATTAGTAAAATAAATTTAAAAACTGAGTAAATATAAATTTACACACATTTACACATTAGACTCAATAATGGGCTAAAAATCTGTGGAAATTTGCAGATTTCTGCACGCACAGATTCTGTGTGGGTCTACTGAAAATATTTCAGAGAAAATAGAAAATAATATTTGGATTTAAAAATTCCCCCATGTAAATTTTATATACTTGATTATAACGATTCTTAAACCTGTTAAATATCACAT
The DNA here is from genome assembly GCF_052040795.2 of Danio rerio. Classification (NCBI taxonomy): domain Eukaryota; kingdom Metazoa; phylum Chordata; class Actinopteri; order Cypriniformes; family Danionidae; genus Danio; species Danio rerio. The sequence continues at coordinate 54,838,866 of NC_141023.1, forward strand.
ATAAACAAATAGTCAGAATAATCCTTTTTTTTTTTTTTTTTTTTGCAATTGAGATGTTTATTAATCCTTTAATCAAGATCCATTTTTATACCATATAGATGTTTTTATAAATGTATTGTGTATCATATTAATTCATCAGGCCTTTTGGTAACTATTGTTGCTCAAAACTATTTCAATTTAGTTCCAAAAAGTGTACCAATAACATTTTGATATCTTTTTATATATTAATTTTATTTCACTTTGTGAGAGGTGTAATAGCAGTTTCAGTCAATTGTTCATTCAAAGACAGACCTTAAACCTCTCACAGTATGCATGTGAGAAGTGATTGCATTTTAAAGTTCTTTTGTTCTTTAGAACTCCCAGATCTATCAATTTGTTTTGACAAATGTACATAAAGTACAAAAGCAAGTTATGTCATGGTGTTATAAGCATTTAGCAAGGAAAATATTATTTTTATATTTTCACATTATTTTTTTATCTGTCTGTCGCTAGTTGTGCAGCTACTTTTGCAGTTTGGTTCAAATGAAGGTGCTTTTGTTTACCTGCGGAGGATGTTTTAAGAATGCTTCAATAACTACTACATTTTTCTCTATCAAGGTCAAGGACCATTTGTATTCTCGTCTGATCTCTTTAAAGTCTCAAATTTTCAACAACACTTTTAAAGCCACATGAAATTGTTGGATTGAAATGAAGCCACATCTGTAACACAAACTGTTGATTTGTTTTCTTCACAGTTCAGCGGTGGGCGTGGGTTTCTATGGAAACAGCGAAACCAACGATGGAGTCTACCAGTTGACTTACTCCATTTACAATGCCAATCACACACTGGGTGGCATCGGCAGTATGGTAAGAGTTTCGCTTGCTTCGCCTGTCACTCACCATGCCGTCTCATTTTTATTGGAATAGCCTGAGGAATATTGTGATTAAAACCCAAATCAGAAGCTTTGCCTGTTATATGCTGCATGCAGGAAAAAAAACTAAGAGCTGAAGCCTCAGGGGCTTTTTCAATTCTGCTGCTGGAATATGACTGTATCATGTGATGAGTGACACGCACGCACATACATATATGCAGGAGTGCCACGCTTCTGCCAGGGAGTTGGAGTCATAGTGTCTTTCTTCATTTTAGATTCCAGTTTTTTGAGAAGTCTTGAGTTGGAGACTCTCTCTGGAGATGCAAACACATCCAGCTGGTGTTTATATTCATGTGTGTAAGGAAGCGAAAGCAGAACGCGCACAGACAAGATTGGGATTATCTGTTCATCTGCATTAAAGAGGATTAAAAATCTGTCTGTACATCCACTCGTGCATCCGCATCCCACTGATTAACTGAAAACGTTTGCAAAGGTCCTGCTGGTCACGTTTTATTTCATTTAATTTTCATTTAATACTGGTAGCTCAATGATTTATATATAAAAGGGGGAAAAACAACCCACATGCTATAGCATGCTGACCTTCTATTATGCAGTAGCGCTGGCTCATTTATTGATTGTTCTCCGAATATGTTCATGACCTAAAGTAAGCAACATTATGAGTGTTTAAATGATTTGATTGCACTTTAAATTATGTGAACCAGAAGTAAATGGTAGATTTGTTTTGCAATCTTTAATGACTTCAATATGAGGCCAGATTTAAGGGGTTTTCAGGGGTTAAAGGGATAAAGCTCTAATACAGCTTTAGATTATAATTTTCCACATACATTAGAATGCTTCCAGTTTATTTATATATTTGTTTTTTGAGCAAATATGAGACTACCATATGAAGTAATGGCACAAAAAGCGATTAGTTGACTTTGCTTCAGAAAAGTTAGAGTAAAACCATTGACTTAAAAGTAAGTATATTGTGTAAGTATATTATATATATATATATATATATATATATATATATATATATATATATATATATATATATATATATATATATATATATATATGTGGTATTATTTTGAATATTAACTTGTATATATGTATATATGTATATATGTATATGTATATATATATATATATATATATATATATATATATATATATATATATATATATATATATATATGTATATATATATATATATATATATATATATTGCACCAAAATATATTGCGATACACAGTATTATTGTTATTTTAAACAGCCTCTATTTTGCATTATAAAGAGTCATATTTTTGTTTTGGGGGTCTCCAACAGCAGGCTGATTTGCATGCAAGGTCAAAAAACACTTTCTTTGTCTTATAATATGCATTTATTTATATCTAACTATCCCAACGGCTCCCATATGATTTGTTAAGCGATTCATTTGTTCCCAAACCCCTGCTTAGCTTAAGGCTAATCTGCTGTGATTGGTCCGATGACCCAGTCTGTTGCAATTGTGGCCAACTATTTGACTTCGAGACAAAGAGAAACGCCCACCATGGTTATGAAGTAGCACAGAGTATGTGAGAGTCCAATGCAGGAATGCAATAAAGCATTAAACAGAAGCATATTACTCTACTCTTAAACCTAACCCCAAGTGATGATAATGACGATGACACATTCAGTATTAATCCACACAGTGGAAAAAGTTTAAATATTTAGAAAATTGGCCGCGCCACCTTTGTGAGGAAAAGCTAATGGTGGCCATAGCAACAGCAAATGGCAGAAGATGAATTCAGAAACGCATTTAAATCGCCAAAGGTAAAAGCACATGTCTGGTTTTTAACGGGGTTTTGGATGTAATATGTGAATTGCTTCAAAGATTCACCCCGAGAGATACAGTACAAGCACTGAAGTTACAACACACTATTAAATACATATTTTGCAAACTAAAGAAAATGAGGCAACCCTTACTTTACATGTTATGATCTGGTGGAAACTGATCCATATAAACTGTAACAGTTACTGACCTGTCAAAGTCTGACAAAGTCCCATACATATTAGTCTCTGCTGCTCCTTCCTTTAATAGCAGTCAGCTGATGAATCCAGCATTGCAGCATAGGTTATTGTATCAAAAATCTGAAAAATGACAGGAACAAACACAGCACTAGGTTCGCTATACTTGTGGTTTTGTTGTGAAAATTTACTTTAACCCTTTATTCCCTGCAGCCAAACCTCCATCTGACAGTGACTGTCATCTTCGTGTTATAATCAATCTCGTTATCCCCTGCGCTCCTCTAGTATATAAAGGGAGGAGCGCAAATAACATTTTTTTACTGAAACCGGAACTTCATGTTTGGTGATGTACCGTATCGACGTTGATGCGTTCAAGCAAAAGATTTTATCCTAACACACTTATTTTATTTGACTGTGAGTTGACTGTTGAGTTAAATAATCAGTAGTTTTAAACATGGTGCACTTTCAGATTTAAATCACAGCTGGATATTTTCATCCACTTAGAGCCGTGTTACGCACTGCATAGAAGGTCATTTTCAAAAACCCATAATAGGTGCTCTTTAAGACCATTTCATGTCCCTTATTATATGCCTGAACGACAATATAATATCATCACAAAGCAAGTGCACTCTTCCGTAATTTGTCATTCTTAAGAATATTTAATTTAATTATAATTATTTTAACAAATTAATAATTAGTCATTAAAAGCAGAATGCGGGCAACGCAGTGGCGCAATAGGTAGTGCTGTCGCCTCACTGCAAGAAGGTCGCTGGATCATTGGTTCGTGTCTCAGCTAGGTCAATTGGCGTTTCTGTGTGGAGTTTGCATGTTCTCCCTGCGTTCACACGGGTTTCCGGGTGCTCCGGTTTCCCGCCCAGTCCAAAGACATGCGGTACAAGTGAATTGGGTAGGCTAACCGTAGTGTATGAAAGTGTGTGTGAATGAGTTTGTGTGGATGGAAGTTTCCCAGAGATGGGTTGCGGCTGTAAGGGCATCTGCTGCGTAAAAACGTGCTGGATAAGTTGGTGGTTCATTCTGCTGTGGTGACCCCGGATTAATAAAGGGACTAAGCTGAAAAGAAAAAGAATGAATGAATAATAGAAGCAGAATGTGAAAAGGCATATCCTAAATACATAATAATAAATAATAAATGTTAACAAAAAAGTACCAGAGGCTGCGATATCTGCTAACAGATCTATTTTCACTTGTCAAAAACCCACATAAAAATATACTAGTAAAAATACTATACTTTTTTTTAATCTTAAAGACATGGACACCTCCAAAAGAGATAGACATGCTGCACCTTCACCTAAAATGTTGCTACAATTGGTATGTATAGGCGATGTATATTGCATCACCAAAAGTGATTGAGATCATGTTCATGTGTTGTGCGATAAGTCTATATATTGATTATTGTGACAAGCCTAGTAACTAATTACTTTTAACAGTGCAGAAGCACTTATTGCTATGTTAAAAAGTTCAGTGTTAATTATTATTTTAAAACTTTGCCCTTTGTAACCATTCCTATTAACCGTTTTATCTTTTAATCATTTTATAATATAATAAAATTTAGTATGATGACTTGAAGTGCAATCTAAAATTTTCCCCTAAATGAGCTTTTTTTTTTTTTAAGTTATTTCACTTGAAAGGCAATGAAAAAAACCCAGTCATTGTCATTAAAGTCAATTAACTGAACTTGAAAATGCTCATATAACTCACCTTTTTCTTCTCGTACCAGTGGGTGTGGCCATTTTAAGCTTTTTGGCTCTAGACTTCTGGTCTCATTCGCTTCCATTTATTATTAGATGTTAAAAACAGCTTGTTATGCTGCTTCATGTTGCAAAATTATATTTTCTTAATATAATATTGTGCTTTGACTTTATAGTCATGTAAACACTTGTTTGTTCAGCAAGTAGTAAAAGCGTTTTAATGCCATTTATTATTTCCTTACCGTACGTTCACACCAAAAGCGGCGAGAGCATCCAAGGTCGCTCTGGCCGCCCTGGCGACAACGCTGTCTGCCTTTGGCTCCGGCGGCGAGAGCGTCAAAACTCGCTACATTGATCTCGTACTTAAAGGAGCCGTTGCAGCATATCAGTTACATTCCTGCATAAGGCATGTTTTTATCGTGAAAATGTTGCGCACTTCTTATCAAATTCATAAAACAGTGGAAGATCAAGTTGCATGTGGTGTGGCTTTGCTCTATTTATCCAATATGTGTCCATATGTCTGATATATCCTGAAGCAGCTATACTGTTTTGTACTGTCACATCGCGTGAGATTCCCTCTTTTTTAAGATAAATTTATATAACATTAATGAACATCAGTAACTTATTTAATGTATGTTCCTGTAAGAAAACATTGTAAATAATTGGAAATCCAGCGACCGCAATAATCAAACCCTTGGGAACAACTGTGGTCGGAACCAAAGTTCACAGGTCTGTGTTCCCTGAACTGTTATCAAGCGGTGGACGTCTTCATTCTGATTGCTTGCCGCCGAACCGCGTCATAGCTCATTACCATAAAGTTGACTTCATTTCAACTCTCCTCGACGCTCACGCCGGCGAAGACGCGCCGCGCTGCTCCTCGCCGCTTATCGTCGCCTATCGCCGCCGGCTCTCATTGAAAATTAATGACTTCCGGCTACTTTGACGCTCTCGCCGCTTTCGGTGTGAACGTACGGTTAGGCGACTAAATCGGAAGTTCTAAAACAATCGCAAAACTGAGTGCACTTCTGCATAGTAAAAAGAGGTAAAAAAAAAATTATACTGTGTGTTAAGAAACGGTATTTTTTTTTTATTCTATTCAAATCAGTTTATCTTTATTTCAATACCGCTTTTACAATGTAGATTGTGTCAAATCAGCTTAACATAGAAGTTCAGTTCAGTGTGGTTTAATTTTCACTACTGAAAGTCTAAACACTGAAAAGAAAATTCATCGATGCGCAGCTCCACAAGTCCCCACCCCTCGCTAAAAAAAAAACATAAATAATAAAGGTTTTGATAAATTTATGGCTAAACATTGCAGTGACAAATCATAAGTGTTTTCAAATATAGCTCCTATTTAATATAAAACCAGTTTAACATTGCAGATGCTGCGATGTGACTATTGCGGATGCGCATATTGAGATTTCACTGCTGAAACGATATTTATTGTGCAGTTTAATTTTTACATAAAAAATACACTGAATGATGATGAAATGTTATTGAATATTTACTTTAACACTGGATTTTAACAACAATTATTTTAAACATTAAAGTAGACATTTTTTATAAATGCTTTCTATTTTTATAAAATCATGTTTATATTTTAGTCAATACCAAATAGCTTATACTAAAAATAACAAAAACTCTCACCTTAATTTTTGTTGTTTCTTTGTATATATATTTTTTAATAATTAGATAAGAAACTATGCATTTGCTTGAAAAATGTGATTTAACTAGTTTTAATTAATTAGTTTAAATCTATTACTGTAATTTATTGAGTAGGAAATGACTCTTTCCTTTCATGTTCGTATTTCTGAATGCTACCATGGTCGCAATCTTTGCCCCCAAAAAATGTATTGGCTTTTCCTTTTGCAATTTACAGCAGTTGAATTTAAAACACCCTTCAAACAGCGTTTCCAGCATCATATCTTGTATGGAAGGGCTTTTTACTTTTACACATGGCAGGTTTACCATGGTAAACAGAGAATTCGGTTGGCTTGCCGGCAGAACATTTCTCCTCAACCTGTCTTGATGTTCATTACCTGCTGGCAGTGTGATGACAACCTCTGTTCTTCTTATACTCTGCTTCACAGAGCTTCCTTCCATCACAGTTTCCGCCCGAGTGTATTTGCCTCGCTGGTCCATAACGCATTGCTTCATGGTTGAGCAATCATATCTAAATGAGCTGTCTAGCACAGACTTTCTCTGTTTGCTGTAACTAAAACAACATTCAGAATGCGAGAACAACAAACAGCCACTGGCTCCGCTAAAACGGCATAAATCCAATTTCAGCTCTCGTGGAAAAAGTCTCTTTTCAAATTGAAAGGCGAAGAGGACCGCGTCTGAAGGCCAAGCTTGATTGCACAACTGAATTCATGAATGTTGAAGTGATTGGGAGAGTGAGGAGGGAGTTTTCCGAGCTGCCAAGCTCTTTAAACAGCTCCTGCCAGTGGTTGCGTGCCAGAAAAAAAATAGCAGTCACAACTGTGAGTAAATGTCTGTGGTGATTGCCATTTCATGCAGTGTCCACAACTTCCCAAAGGCTGGAGATCTAATGCTAGAATGCTTAATCTTCGTCAATCTTCATGATGTTTCAGCCATCTTGAAATCATGAGGTCTAGAAGTATAACTCCAAAGAGCTATGCATTTCATTCAAGAAAGTGGAATAGGTGATTATTGCAGAGAAAAAAAGAGGTTTCACCATAGACTGTATAAAAATATGAATGCAGATTCTCTGATGTGGTGACATGGTAGCTCAGTGGTTAGCACTGTCACCTCGCTGCAAGAAGGATGCTGGCTTAAGTCCCAGCTGGGCCAGTTGGCATTTCTATGTGGTTTGCATGTGCTCCTGGTGTTGGCGTAGGTTTCCTCCAGGTGCTCCGGTTTCCCCAGTCCAAAGACATGCACTATAGATGAATTGAATAAACTAAATTGGCCATTGTGTATGTGTGTGAATAAGTGTGTATGGATGCTTTTCTGACCTGAGTTACAGCTGGAAGGGCATCCTGGAAGGGCATCATCATAGCGACCTCTGATAAATAAAGGGACTAAGCTAAAGGTAAATTAACGAATGAATGAATGAGTGTGACTAGGGATGTCCCTGTCTTTTTTTTTTTTTTTTTTTACCAATACCCGATCCGATACTTCTATAATACATAAAAAAAGAATAAAGAAGAGCAAAGAAACAGATCCAGGATCTTTAGTATTTTTTATTTTAATTCACCTTATTTTAACGTTCAACAACTCTGTTAACAAATAGAGCACCTCAATGAGGTAGCTTGAACAATCAAGTAAAAACGTAAAGTTTTTCACTTTTGGACTTTAGTGCAACAGTAACTAATTAAAAAAAAAAAAATCTAAGATAAAAACAAAGAGCACCTTAACCTAAAATACCTGGCAGGCAACCTTAAGTTTACATATTTTACAGTTTGCTATGGCAATGTTGTCATCATTAACTTTATAACATGCATATATTCGAGTCCTGATTGGAAGGTAATGTCCGATTCTGATAGAGTCTGAAACCGTGTGATTGGACCCGATTTCTGATCATGCCATCGAATCTGGACATCCCTAGCTGTGACATCATCCATAGTTTTCTGAAAATTGTTTGATGCTAGAAGGCATAAAGCTTCGACCTGAACTTAACTAGAATTATTTATATATATATATATTTTTTTTTTTTTTCTAAAATCCATTAAATTGTGTTTTATTAATGTCTACCCTTACCCTAAACATAAACCTACCCCTCACAGTAATGTAAAAATAGTCATTGTTAGTGTACGTCATGGCTGCACAATACTGGAAAAATATGCAATATTGTTTGTGTTAAATAAAATTTCCTTGGAAAAATGCTATTTGTATTAGCTATGTTTTTTTAAAATCATTTACATTTACATTTACATTTAGTCATTTAGCAGACGCTTTTATCCAAAGCGACTTATAAATGAGGACAAGGAAGCAATTTACACAACCAAGAGCAACAATGAATAAGTGCTATAGGCAAGTTTCAGGTCTGTAAAGTCTAAGAAGGGAAGTATTAGTAGTATTAGTTTTTTTTTTTTTTTTTTTTTTTTTTTTTTTTTTGTACAGTTAGTGTGATATTCAAAGAGGCAATTGCAGATTAGGAAGTGAAGTGGAGACTAAATAGTTGAGTTTTTAGTCGTTTCTTTAAAGTAGCGAGTGACTCTGCTGTTCTGATGCAGTTAGGGAGTTCATTCCACCAACTGGGCAGAATTTATTTATGCATTGGTATTAAAATAAACAGGTCAAAAATATATATTCAGATCTAATTTAGATTGAAAACTGTGTCAAGGTGCAAGCATTTAGGCCTATTCTCTATTATTTATTTTTTTAACCCTTTCTCTTACTTATGGCCCTTGAAATAGAGTGTGAAGTGGAAGGGCTTTAAAATGTACTCCTAAGAGATGGGACAGAACTGCAACACCTGCATACCTCATCATATGTCATCGCAATCTCTTGCTTCTTATGAGATCGACAATCATGACTGCTGTAGTTCTTTCAGTTGTGTTATTTTTTGGGTTTTATCTTCAGAAAATCACAGAAGGCAATGGTATCATGTTATCATGAAGGTATAATGTGCCATTAAGCTCGTAACTGTACTGTGCATTTACACCCCGGCCATATTCATCTATGTAAACAAAAACAACATTAACATTACAGCAGACACTGTAAAAAAAGGTCATTCCAAGGTAAAACACAAACATGGTTATGAATATATTAAAACATCTGCTTGTTTGTTGTAAAAATTCATAATTATCACAAAAAAATACCTGTTCTAAGAAATTTTCTCACCATTTAGTTTCGAGGGGTACCCTTCCCCTTAACCCAACACCTTCAATCCAAAGAGAATTGGGACATTTCTACTCCTCATGTGAACGCACAAAATGAGCGGTAGGAGAGGGGAAGGGCTAAGGGGTACAACAGGGATTTGCCCATTGTCTTTAAAACGCTATGAGTGAAAACCTCAGCAAGATATTCTGTCTCTTATTTGCTGTTTTATAAGTTTTCAGCTCTGGCTTAACTTTGAGCCACTCCTGCAAATAGCAGAACAGCAATTACTGGGGAGGTAGGGATAAAGATAGTAAGGCCCCATCTTATTGGTCAAATTTAGATAAACATCCAATGCATAAAGTAAATGTAATTTATTATCTGTGATATTGCATACTGTCATTACACTGCACAGTGTAATAAAAATGCTTCTGTATTGATGTGTGCATACCCAAGCATCCCTTCTAGACTTATATTGGACTAGAAAATAGCACATTTTCATTTTCAATCAGCCTTAGTACAAGTTTATGGATGTTTCCCAGCAAAAAGTATACTGGTATATACTGGATAAGTTGGTGGTTCATTCCGCTGTGGCAACCCCTTATTAATAAAGGGACTAAGCCGAAAGGTAAAATGAATGAATGAATGAATGAATGAATGAATGAATGAATGAATGAATGAGTTATAAAAATATTCACCTACTCACAGTTGTCACGAAGTGTGATATTAGCTAAATAGACCAAAAAGACCAATAAGTCTATGGGATTGACTTTTTTTGGAGCCAGATTCAAGTGGCCAGTCAATGAATTGCAGTTTCAGTCATTTCCATATTGGCTTCATGAGGGAGATTAGGAGGTTACTGCATGACTCCCTCCAGAAATTAGCCTTAATAACAAATTAAAGAAGATGACAGTCAGGAAGGCTTCAGAGAATTTTAGTCTTAATACATGCAAGCTTTTATTGATGAACTGTACTGGTCAGATATATTAAATTATTTGTTTTATATTAGACAGTGCGCTATTAGGCCATTCTAGTGCAGCATATTCTGCCTAAATAAGATATCTAACTGATGACATATTAATAGTGTAGTCATGTAAAAGAGAGAAGTAAAACTTTTATTATTAGCAGATGCTTGTCTTGATTGTTCGGTTTCTAAGTGATTTCATGCCCACTTTTCTCCCTTTCCCATTTTGCATCATTCAGTTTTACAGTCCTTAGAGGAAGACTGCTACCTGGATAGATTTTGTATGTCTCTAGTGCTCAAAGCAATAAGTTCAAAATATTTCATGGTCATAATTCTGCACATAGGCAGCCAGATAGCAGAAATATTTCAGTGGTGACCTGACAAAATCCTTCTGAAAGCATTGATTCTCCTTCAGCTACAGCGGATCTGTCAGAAAACATTGATTGGAGACTGAGGAAGCTGACTTTAAACTTTGTTTATTACTTTCTGGACAAGTTTTGAGCCTATTACACTTGGAAACCACCTGAACATTAAAAATAGATTGCCAGCCAAAAGAAATCTTCTTCCTTGCTGCTCATTCTTTACACGGTAAATCATGAATGGGCTGCTTCGGTCCAGTGTTATGAAGAGTTCAGCTTCATCCCTAATCAAACCTGAAAAATATAACCTAAAGCCCCAGTCCGAGTGTAATTGTTTCTCAGTGGGGTGTAGGGGATTTTTACTATTTACAGAAGAGAGTTGGTGATTTTATTACTGTCCGAATCAACAATGTCTGTGTTTTTTACTAAGCTCCCATGTTATAAACCCAAACCAGATTACTGTACCTACTGTTTTTTTGACAGACTCCAATGTCATTTGGTGATTTAATTACTGTCCAAATTTACTGCATTGAGATTCTAAAAAGATCACTTCAAAAGGCCAATTGTAAATCCATTAGAAATCGACACTTAAGACCTATTCTTAAGCAATTATTTATCATGTGGACATCTGTAAAAGAAGACTTTTTATAGCTCTACAGTAAGTAAACAAAGATACATTTGTGGTGGATGTCTGAGTTTGTAATCCTATGACCCCAGAATGATCCCATGATCATTCACATGCTCAGTCAGATAATAGTATTTATATTTTAGGATCTTTAAATCTAGGTCATGTGATTCACTGACCTGCAGTGTTTTGCTCTAACCCTTAAAACCAGAGGTCAGTACTATCTCATGGATGTTGCAACCTGCAAGAATGCAAATAGATTTTAAATGCAATACCCTTTATCGCAGGGGTGACAGAATTTTCAAATTTAGAAATAGAAAACATTACTTTGATTGCAGTATAACTTTTTTAATTAGAACTTATATCAATAAAAACATAAAAAATTACATTTATAACACAGTGGAGTTCAATGAAGAATACACTAGTCAAGCAGAATCTCCCTTTGCCTTGATTCGCTCACCACTATGTAGCTGGGGATTTTTCGTTTATAGACCTCCTCTTGTGAAACAATTATTGCCCAAATAGGATTACTAGAAAGGTACATGCAGGTGTGACTGATGTGTTACAATTTTACACAATGATATGTTTGGTTCTGTTGACCCTAGATAGCATTCGAATCCCATACTACTCGAATACACACTGCATTTGAATTTAAAGCAACATTGTGAGAAGTATGTTTTGTATCGTACGTATGTGGAGAGTATGAATGGAATTCGGACAGACGTTGTCAGTATCACATGACCTTCTTGCATCAGTTGTATCATTTCACTGCCATTCATACATCCTCTTTGTGGCCTCATGGGATAGCAAAGTGGCCATTGGATGCACACTTTAGAATCTTGACTAGAGTATTAGGTCATCAGGGCACTACTTTGCTCGCATACTGTTTTCCACTGTTGTTTGCTTCAGGAATCATATAATCCCCTTTGCATGCCTCTGGCTCCCAGTGAGAATTAATGGTCATTCATTTCAGTGCTCCAAAGTGCCACTATTAGCCTGCTAATGATGATTAGCAATTGACATTGTTTTTGTTTGCAGGTGGGAAACTCATTGGGCAGTATGCAGGTTGGGCTGAAGGAGCATCTGGAGCGGTTGGATGAAATATTTTCTCCACGGGGAGACTACACTCAGACCCTGCGCTTCATGCAGCAGATGGCTGACAACGTTATACAGCAGCTGACAGCCATGCCAGACACAAGGAAAGTGCAAGTGGATTTGGCAGCTATTGCAGACAGGACTGCATTCATAGAGTACTACAGGTGAGATGCCTAGAGCTAGTGGAGTAAACATGGCTTATTTACTTCACTGTGTGCTCTTGCAGGGTTTTTCAACAACATGTCTTGTGCCTTATCAGAGGGGAAAGACGAGAGGGTTCCTGGTGGTGTAGATGTAGGTCAGAAATGTCAGTGTTCCAGGATAATCTTCTCCTTAGACGTGACTTTAGTCTTCAAACTTTCACTCTTTCACTTATATATGTGACTATGTTTTGTTTCTGATCTTTCTACTCCTCACTCTACTCTACAAGCATGTAATTTTTGGCCCTACTTAATGTGACCCATGTTTTCATTCTTCTTATATATTGACCTCTTTTTCAAAGTTCTTGCCCTACCCCTCAAACATATCCTATTTTTCACTTCCTGATGTCCTACTCCTAAAACTTTAGTTTTTAAGATTTCTTGAACTTTTACAAACATACCACTCTATTTATTTAGATTTTTTAAAATTATGTGTTGTTTCTTAAACATATGGTACTGATTTGCACTCCTCATTAGGCATGGAACATTAACCGTTTTCAAGTTATACCGCGGTTTCGAAAAGTCAATGTTTTAAAACCGTCAAAATTTTCTGCTATACCATTCGTAGGTATGTGTAAGATTTTGTATTTTTGTATTTTTTTTTTTTTTTTTTTTTTAGGACAGCAGTATCTTCAGCAGAAAATATTTCCAAAGATGCTGTTTTAAATAGTAAAAAAAAAATCTGTTTTGAAATGAAAGAAGACATCAGAAGTCAATAATTCATTTAGCCTGACATGTTTAATGTTCCAAAATATTTTAAAGGTTTCTCAAAGTAAAATATACTGTGTTTAAAAGGGAAAACTGTTTTAGTTTTATACCCAGACATTTAAAAATAACATTTTAGAGCAGTAATCACAATACTGTAATACCATGCAACTGTGATTTTTATCCAAGGTTATCTTACTCTTCATACTGTAAATAGAAGACCCTGTTTCTCAAAGATCTTGCTGTACCAGTCAAGCTTGTGACCCTACTGATAAGGGCTGTATGATTAATTAAAATCGTATTGAAATCGTGATTTGGACATACGTGATTTCTAAATTGCATAACAGCAGGATTTTCCTGCAGTATGGTATTTGAACCAATAATAACGCTGTGCACCTAAAAAGAACAGGAGACTGAATAGCCTGTGTATACAGGGATGATGAGTTCAGCACCAGAGGACTTGGTGCCATAAGAGTCAACATCTCTGCTATGGGATTAAGTTCATTTGGTAATGTCACACAGGAATGTTCCGTACCTAGCTGTATATCTTATCAGCCTAGATAAATCAACACAAATTTATCATTTCACCATCTTGCGAGTAACCCAAAAGTCTGTTCTGAATGGAAAGTGAAAATAAAAAGGGATATCAGACCTCATTTTCAGCTAAGTTAAGGGAAATTGCACTAGTTAGCTAATGTTTTCTATCCCAAACACGCTTTATAGATGCCATTTATTAAACTCAAGTTAATGAACTGATTCTTTTACAACATTAGTCCTGTCACGATACTGAATTTTGTTACTGAAATTTATAAAAACCGTCAATTTCCCACTAACATTTAAGCACTGATGAACGCAACACCGCTGATATGACGTAATGGCTGTTTCTCAATTCCAAGAACACAGAGAACGGACTTGCGTTCTTGTGGAGATCGGTCTTGCCAGGTGTCCTCGGAAGAACGAACTCAGGAGACCGCGAGGGCAGAGAACGCGTCCTTTGAGAAATGGGATGCTGCGTTCTTCCTAATGGTCATGTGACCTTCTCGTGTTTTAAATGGAAATTATTTAAACATTACAGCACTCATACAATGATTTATTGTTTTTCCCCTCTTCAAAATATATACTTTGCATAAAAACATTATAAATATGCTCTGCACAATATAAATAAAACAGATTTTAATAAAAAACGAATTTCAGCAAACAAACAACTCTTAATGTGTTTATTCCTTTATTAAGATGTTCATGTTAATGTTTACTTTCACCGTTTTATTTTTACTCCTGAGGTAAATAAGTGATATCTCTAAACTTTAATAATAAATCTAAATAAAATGCAGCGCTTCCCACCTCCAGTCGCAATGACTTTTGGGACTTCCAGAGCGAGTTCGGTGCTCAAGTCTGCATCAGTGCGTCCTCGATATCAAGATCACATCCGGGAAGTTTCACGCGTCCTTTGTACTTGCGGTCTTGAGTATTGGAACTGAACTTAGGCAGCTGATGATGACGTTTCACGAGAACACGAGGACGCAAGACCGCTGAAGAACGCATATTGAGAAACAGCCAATGTTCACCAGTGCTCAACAGAAATGACTGTGATTGGCCATGAAGGTCATCAGTTCACTGCACTTCACCACTGTTTACCGAATGCAAACACAGGCGAGCGATCCGATCATGACTCGACTGATCTTTGCGGCTTTAAAATGATCCAGTGTTTGTGGATCTGTGTTAGCATTTTGTGAAAAGCGGTGAACAGATGACCTTCATGGCCAATCAAAGTCATTTCTGTTGAGCACTGGTGAATACTATGACACATCAGCAGTGTTTAAGAAAGTAAGTAAGAACTTCAGTACCTGGACAACACTATTACAGACAAGACAAGGGTGCTCTACAGAGGACTGCTTGGTTTTATCGCTCACCTTGTTACATAGGCTCAAGCAAGGAGAGAAGCCACCATTTTGTTGACCTGGTGTCATGAACTGAAGCCTTGGAGGACACTTGTCCTTAAGTGTGTTTCTCTTAAAGAGATTGTGATTTTGTTTTATGCCTAATATGCTTTTAAATGTTTGAATTCAACTTAACTGAATGATATTAAAGTGATGTTATCTGCAAAAGTGATGTTATGACCATATTTGCATTTTGAAATTGCGGCAACAGATGGAGATTTGTAGTACACAGCATGTTGTTGTAATGTTTACAGTGCTGATCCTATACCTCCGGGTTTCTTCCCACTGCAGCCTTGCTTTTGTGTTTGAAAATGGCGGCACTTGAAATAAGTGTATTGCATCTGAAAGCGTGAGGCACTTAGCTACCTTCAGCATTTGTAACATGCTTTGCTGTCACTTCTTTGTTGTTGCTTAGTCCATCAACCGTTTTCTCAGAGGATTTTAAATTAACAAAACGTTGCTGCAGTTGCGACACAAGTTTTATGTATGTAAAGAAATTAAAAAGAATTGAGTGTTCAGGTGTCTTGTGTTTGTCTGAAGTCTGCCGAAATGTGTATATTCCATACAAAGAATGAAGCTGATTGGTCAGTTCTTGTTACGTGACTCATGGTGCGGCATTCAGAAAAGTTCAATTTAAAGTTTGTCTGAAAAGAGTTTCATCTAGGTGCACTTGTGCATCCAATCCACGCGCCACCATTGGAAATAATGGACTTGTGTAAGCAAATGCCACCTTGTGTGAATGGCTTATTTCATGGCAGCGCCACAAAGAGGTCTTTGATCTGTGCATGACAACACAAATCTGTAAACATACACGCAACTACTTCTGATATTTGGTCTAGCAGGACATCTGAGCCTTATTTTTTATTTTTAATATTTTTTTATACAGTTTGTTTTGTCATAGGTATGTTCTAGAGACAATTCATCACAGCTTTATTAGGTGATTTTTATTTTATTTTATTTCTGTTTTAGAGATGTAACAGGTCTTTAATAAAGATCTAATTGTTTTTCTTCTGAAATTTGTCTTTTACAAAATCTTGATTAAAGTTGAAATCGTAAAGTTGTTCAAGAAATTTGTGATGTTTCTTTTGCCCATATCACACAGCCCAATACTGTTAAAACATTTGGCTGTTTTTCAACTTTTGTAACTGATTTTTTTAACGTTTGTGTCTACTGCTTAAACAAGTGAACCTGTTTTTCAAATGTCTGGGCCTGCTCAAACATTTGACCCTTTTTTTAAACTTCTGATACTACTTCTCAAACATGTGATCTTTTGTCTTTTTTATTTTTATTTATTTTTTTATTTTTTTTATTTTTTTGCTGTACCAGTCAAATACAGGGTCTAGACAATGAAACTGCAACACTGGCTAATTTAGTGTTGGAGGTTTCATGGCTAACCTTAACAGGTCTGGTGGCCAATCTTCATTGATTGCAAATTCCACTAGTAGAAGCAGAGTGTGGTTGATGATTAGGTTTGGTGAGGTTTAATTAGCAGAGTTATAGCAGTTTTACTTAAAATATTTCAATGCACACAATATTATGAGTGGCATATCAGAGTTCAAAAGACGAAAACATTGTTGGTGCATATCTCGCTGGCGGATCTGTAACCAAGACATCAAGTCTTTGTGATGTCAAGAGCCACCAGAGTATACAGAGTAATGTCAGCACACCACCAAGAAGAACAAACCACATCCAACAGGAGTAACTGTGGACACAAGAGGAAGCTGTCTGAAAGGGATATCTGGGTGCTAGCCTGGATTGTATTAAAATAACATAAAACCACAGCTGCCCAGCTCACTGCATAATTAAATGTGCACCTCAGCATTCTTGTTTCCACCAAAACTGCTCATTGGGAGCTCAACAGAGTCAATACACATGGCCTGGCTGCTAAAGAAAAACTTTGGTCACTTGTGCCAATGACAAATGTCGGTTTCAATGGTGCCATCAGCAAAAATCTTTGACTATGTACAATGTCAAACATGTATTGTCTTTCACTGTTTTTTCCACATCTTGGAGAGTTACAGTGTGGAGAATTTCCAAAGACACGTACCACCCTGACTGTTGCATGCCCAGAGTGAAGCATGGGGGTGAATCAGTAATGGTTTGGGCTGCAATACCATGGCATTCTCTACGCTCAATACTCGTGCTAGATGGCCATATCACTACCACGCACTACTAAACAGTTTTGGAGGACCATGTGCACACAATGGTTCAAACATTGTATCCTGAAGGCAGTGCCCTGTATCATGATCATTATACACCAATGCATAAAGCAAGACTGGTGACAGAGTGTTTTAATAAACATGAATGAGAAGTTGAACATCTCCCGTCGCCTGCACAGTCACCAGAACAAAATATTATTAAGCCACTTTGGGGTGTTTTGGAGGAGTGAGTAAGGAAACATTGTCTTCCACCAGAATCACGTAGTAACCTGGTCACTATTCTGGGTCAAAGTCTCTCAATCGGCCCTTACGATCATGGCCTCCCAGTCATCCCCATCTATCAAATTGGCTCTATCACTGTCTCTTCACTCCACCAATAGCTGGTGTGTGGTGAGCCCACTGGCCCCGTTGTCCTGTGGCTGCTGTTGCATCCTCCATGTGGATGCTGCACACTGGTGGTGTTGTGCAGAGTCCCCCTCATGATTGTGAAGCGCGTCGGGTGTATGGCCATACACAATAAATGGGCAATAAAAATATATTACATTACATATTTTGCAAGAAGAATGGCTCGAAATCCCTCTGATTCGGCAGAGCTTGTATCTGTCATTCCCAAGACCAACCAATGCTCTATTGACCTAAAAAAAAAAACATAAAAAAAAGCCCTTCAACATACTAATGAATTATTGTGGTCTAAAATCAGATATTTCAGTTTCATTGTCCAATCCCTGTATGTAACCCTGCTTTTCAGGTCTGTCATATATCTCAAACCTGTTACCCTAATTTTGGAATTTCTTGGTCAACTCTTCAAACCAGTGATATTTACGGTTTACTCCTCAAATGTGACATTGTATTTTCATATGTTTGCATCTTCTCTTCTAATGTGACTCTGTTCTTCTATCTTTAACACTGAAACCTAAACTTGTACCCTATATGTTTTTGCTTGTTATGTTTTTGCCCGACTCCACAACTCTATTCTTAAGCTTCTGTCCCTACTCCTCAATCATGTCAACACAAATCTTCCAGTTTTAGCACTACTCTTCAATTATGTGCAACCACATGTTTTTATATTTACCTGATATGTGCAACCCTAATCTGGCTCTACATAATTTTCTTTTTTTTTTAATAACTTTTTGGATTTATTTTTTAAACTGTATTATTTTATTTTATTATGAACCTAAATCCCAAACATGCAATCCTATTTTAAGCATATCACCATACTACTGTCAAAGCTGTGACACTACTAATGACACAAGTGACCCACTTTTGAAGATGAGGCTTTTTGAAGCCTACTCATCAAAAATGTGACAATTTATTCAATATTATGCTTCCACTCTAAGCTTGTAGTCCTTCTTATCAACCATGTTACTTTATCCATCAAACTACCTGTCCTCAAACCTGTGACTCTATTTTTTATGCTTCCGTCCTCCTGAAATATGACCCTGTTTGAGGAGCAGGATAAGCTTTTGGTCCTACTCTAGAGACTTCCAGTGTAAATGTGGGTCATAAATATCTCTGAATGTTCCAGAAACTCCTGTTTCTCAAAGTGACCTACCTCTTGTAACTTTTTGCCCAACTCATCTCTCAGGTGAAACTGCTGGTCCTTTATCTCAAGCATGCAATTTTTTTTTTTAATTTTTTTTTAATTTATTTTTTTTTTTTTACTGTGTGAAGGTTTTATCTAACTCCCTAAACACATGACTCCATTTTAAGACCTTGAGCCTTATACCTCAGTATAGTTGCTCAGTCTGCTTTCCTCATTTTTCAACTTTTGCCAGAATCAAGATGTTTTGAAAGGGGTAATGCTTTAAATAAATAGTTTACACCAATTTTTTATTTTTATTTTTTTATTTTAAATAAATAAATATAACTAACCATTGTTTTCCATAGTATTTGTTTTTCCATCTATGGATGCTGGTTTTTCAACATTCTTCAATAGATTTTTTTTTCTGTTGAATTTCAAAATGGTTAGAGACCGTCAAGGGTGAGTAAATGATGATATGATTTAAATTTTTAGGTGAACAATCTCTTTAACCATGCTAATTCTGGCCTACATCTTTATGATTACGGGCACAACTACTGGATCAGATGTGGACTAGGTTGGCCTTTTTGATCAGTCTTGTTAAATTGATTTGCGTGTCCTCCAAGGAGATTACATTTCAAATTGTAGACCTGCGTGTTATGAACTGGCAGTGCATATATTGACAAGGAGCTAGTGTTTCAAGCAGCAAAAGGACTGTGCTATTGAGCACCCACCGTCAAACCTCTCTTCCTCCATTACTCATAGGCAAATCTAATAGCACAACCTTTGGCCTCCTTCCCTTGAATCATTATACATCTTTGTCTCCATATTTTTTCATACATCTTGAGAGAAAAACAGAGAGGGTCATTTTTGAGCCCTCATTGTGAAGGATTACTAATCGGATTGTGGTTTGCCAGGAATTCCACAGACTATGTACACAATGAAGTAGTGCAGCACTGAAAACGGACATGCAGCTACTGTTTTTACAGGTTTTTGTTGAATTTGTTGGTGCTAAGATTTGTTAGAAAACACTGACCTAGCAATTAAGTAATTTCATAAATAAAGGATTAAAGTGTAATGAGTTCAGCAGCTCAAAGCTGTAAAATTAACACATTCTCGGTGTGGTCCTGTTTGGCAGATTGTCTGTTCGCACATACCAGTAGCTCATAAAATACTTATGTCTATTTGGTCTGTTCAATTATTTACTGAATGGATGGGAAACATATTACAGAAGGAGGAAGAGTAATTTGAGTGTCATACACACCCACTTTTAAAAGTCATACTTAGAGACCTGCTGAAAGCATGCTCCCACACACATACATCACACAAGATGAGGTTTAAAGAGGGCACTGTTGAGTTATTTTAAAAATGCAATCATATTTGTCCAATTAATTTCAAATTAGTTTGAGTAATAAAACTACATTTAAAACAAATTATGTGACCATGGACTACAAAATCGAAATTGAGATTCATACACCATCTGCATCAGAATAAATAAATAAGCTTTCCATTGATTTTTGGTTTACATTATAAAAGTTCATATTTTGTTTTTGGGGATCTGCAACAAAATGTTTGTATCCATGCAAGCTCAAAAAACACTTTCATTTTCTTATAATATGCATTAATTTTTATCTAATTATCCCAACGACTCCTTCATCGTTTCGTTAAGCGATTCTCCTCCTTTGCATTTGGCTATTCTGCTTTGATTGGTTCAACGACCCAGTCTATTGTTATCGACTGGGTTCAGGGCGAGACTGAAATGCTCACCATGGTTACGAAATAGTAGTATTAGAGAGCCCAATACAGGAGTGCAATAAAGCAATGCAGTTAAACAGCAGAATATTACTCTACTCTTAAACCTAACACCAAGTAATAACAACAACACACGTTCAGTAATAACACACACAGTGGCAAACGTTGAACTATTTTGAAAATTGACTTCGCCATGCATTTATGTGAACAGCTGATGGTGGCCATAGCAAAGACAAACGGCCAGAATTGCAAGTTCAGTGACGCATTTAAATTGTTAAAGAAAGAAGCACGTTTTTAACGTGGTTTTGAATGCACAATGTGAATAGCCCCATATAGATTTAACCTGTGAGATACAGTACAAGCACTGATCTATAATGGATAAGTAATTTCAAGCCATACGGTGTGATTACAAGTTACAACACACTAATATTTTGCAAACTAGAAAAAGCGAGGCAGCGATTTTACTTACTGTACATGTTATTATCTGGAGGCAGAAAAAAATGGTTCATATGAACTGGAACAGTTACTGACAAAGTCCCTATCAAAGTCTGACCAAGTCCCATACATAATAGTCTCTGCTGCTCCTTCTTTTAATAGCAAACAGCTAACAAATCCTGCATTGCAGTGTAGGTTAATGTATCAAAAATCTGAAAAATGACTGGAACAAATACAGCACTAGGTAAGCTATACTGTGGTATTGTTGTGGGAAAGGGAAAGGTGGGTTCATGTTTTACCAGATTCGGCACAACATAGTTAGTGATGAACCATATTGACATCGACACGTTCAGGCAAAAAATCCAAACCAACACGATTGATTTATTTGACTTTGAGTTGACTATTTTTTTTAAAGTATCAATAATTTTAAACAGTTCATTTTTAGATTTAAACCTCAGCTGGATGTTTTCATTCCCTTTGAGCTGTGTTACACACTGCATAAAAGGTCATTTTTATTAATCCGGAATCTGAGGGTTAAAAAAAAAAATCTAAATATTGAGAAAATTGGCTTTATAGTTGTGCAGATTAAATGTGTAGCTAATAAAACAAATGTTTTTGATATTTTTATAATAGAAACATTACAAAATGTCTTTGTGGGACATTTTTTTTTACCTAATATTCAGATTTTTTCATAATTATTTTGACCCATACAACTTTTTTGTTGGAAATAAATAAGCCTGTGCAACTTAAGGTTTGTGGTCCATCAGAGGCACATTAAAGAGCACCTATGATAAAAATCAACTTTTGTAAGCTGTTTAGACAGAGGTGTGTGTCGATATGGTGTGTCCATGGTCATATTGGAGTAAGAGAAACAAAATAAGTCTCTTTCGACATTAAACTGGATTCTAAATCCCTGTCATTTTGAGGCCCAACAAAACGTGATGTAGGAGTGCGATTTACCTGCCCACCAAATTAATTGACAGATGTGTATTAACATGACCCCATAGTAACGCGTATAGTCATGTTCAGAAGTAGACAGGATGTGCACAAAGCAACTAGGATTAAAAGATCTGTTCAGCTCTCTTCGATCATCTGCCCCTCAAGAATGAATTTTACTTTTAATTTCTATTTAATTCATCCCCACAGCTCATAGTGTCCACACAACTATAAAAGAAGATGCTTCAATTCTGTTTTTTGTGGACTTAAATCAGGTTTATGTTGTACATTAACATAACTGATGTTTTCCGGATTGTTTATTAAAGTGTATCCTGTCACATTTGCCGTGTGAGTGCTCACATGCAAACTTTATAACAAAATTGTGTGTGACTTATTGCAGAAAGGCTTGAATTAACTCCACAACAAATATATCAAACAACAATAGTGAAAGTTTTTACTGTAGTCAACGAGATCTGCTTCATTCTTGTCTGTCACTGTGCTGTTTATCTACGTGAAGTTTACACTAATCAGAGCAATACAGAGCAATCTCTATGGCTTTGACTTGCACGTGGGAACAGTGGGTGGGGAGAACCAGCTTATTTGCATTAAAGGCACACATAACAAAAGCAGCTACAGTGTACTAACAGCTTGTATATCCCATATTTAAAAAAAAAGGTATAATAAATAATCTGGGTGTTTCAAGTTGAAACTTTTAAAGACACATTCTGGAGACACAAAAGAAAAGGGGGTGAAATAGGTGCCCTTTAAAGAAATTTTGGGATAAGATAAAATGATTTTTTTTTTTCAAATTTATATTACAGAAGCAAGTCTGTACTATCAAGTGATTTGGGATTATTTTGAATTAAACTGAATTATCCTACTTCACAAAATTATATCTTCTGTTTAAATGGGCTCATTTTACATTTTGTCATCACGTTAAAAATAAATAAATAAATAAGACATTGGTCACTTTCGCTTTCAAGTGAAAAGTGAAAGTTTTTTCTTTCTTTTTTTTCTCCCATCAAAATGTAACACATTCAGGGTTCTTCAAGAGTCACACTATCATTAAACATCTTTATTCTTCATTCTCAATTATCATTAGATGTAAAAAATAACCTTTTATTGGTTTTAGCTTTAGTTATTTAGTTTTAGTTTCTTTCTTTTTATTTCTTTCTTTCTTTCCAGTTTATTTGGTGTAGTTTTTGTGTATAATTAAACGAAACAAGGTTCCTCGCATGTTGGTGTTGTTTGTATTTTTAAAAAAAATAATGTTGAAAGCTCATTTAAAAATAGATTTAACTATTTTAGTTATTGAGTGATCTTGAGGATCTTGCTTAGTTCTTGGGTTGGGTTAATAGACGATGCCATCATCCATCGCCGATGGCCGATAGACATCATGATGCTGAGTCAGCATTGCGATCCTCCACCCTGCCTTCGTTGCAGCAGCAACCTGCTCACAAAAAATACACACTTAGGCTCTGTTTACACTAATATGTCTTAGTTTTAAAATGGCATTTTAAAATGAAAATGATCCACGTACACACTGGGGTTTCATCTAGCATTTCTGAAGAGCCCTCCCACCACACTATAGCACTGAAAATGCAGATCATGTGACCACACACACAAACACACACACAGGCATGAGCTGCAGAATGTATGAGATCCAGGCAGTCAAGAGAGCAGTGCATGTCGAACAGTTTATCAAGGATAAACTGCTTGCCGCATCTCACTGTAGTTGTTAAACATCACGTTTTTTAATCCTGTTTCTATCTAACGACTCTTTGGTCTTTTGAATCTATCAGGTAACATGTCACGCCATTAGTAAACAACTTCAATCTTTCGCTTTCACACTTGCACTTAGTAGTAATTTTTTACGAAAACCTCAGATTCTGTTGGTTCGTTTCTGTTGGTTGTGCACCTTTTTTACCAACCAAGTTTGTCGACGCCATTATAATAACACAGATCACTCTGCCTATACATGCCATACATACAGTCCCATGGAAAGTAATTGACAGGTGGTAAATTGTGTGTAACTTATCTTTATTTATTTATGATTTTGTTGTGGGTAAAACAAAGACCATGCGGACCATGCGGGTCAGATAGTTGAAACGGTAGTCTACAAAAAAATTATTTTTTATGAATTAATTAATGACGACGATATCATTGCCCATCGCTATGTTTCATATTAGACATCTGACAAGGCCAAATTGATCGACATTGCCCAACCGTACTTTGTTCTGTTGAAGACAATAACTTTATTTTAAACAATTTGTTGTTGTAGGATGGGATTATTTCATAAATGTTTTTTTAATATAATATGCAATTGCATAATTGTAATAAAAGTTTTTTGTAAAAAAAAACTTTTTCTTTCTATTTGACAAAAAAAAAAAGTGAATATACTTAATTGGTCAAGAAAATACATCATACATTTTTAAAAACAAAGCGTTTTCCATTGTAGCCCTTTGATAGGATCTTTCTGTAGTACACCCCTTGTGTCGGATATAAATAATAGTTGCTTAGACTCCCAATATATTCGTAAAATAAGTGAAACTTTGAATAAGAATGACAAAACATGATTTTGCATGTCAAACAGCATCTGTTTTCATATCACTGAACATGACAAAGAGAGTTCAAAGAATAAAATATCTCTGCTCTCACATTTGCTTGCTTTCAGATGGTTGACGTACCTGTTGCTGTTGATTTTGGACCTAGTCATCTGCCTTCTAGCATGTCTGGCATTGGCAAAGCAGTCTCGATGGCTGCTCACAGTGTAAGTGCTTTAAATATCTTTGATTTAGACATCCGGCTGTGAGTGTTCCCATTGCAAAAGAAAAATCATGACCCATTTTTGTAAACATGAAGCCATTTGACGTCAGTGTGGGGATAGAATCAAATATATATTTAGAAGTGTGCTTGATGTTTTATGTGCATAATACTTTATTGTTATATCTTGCATATACTCCTTTCTCATTTTTAAAGGGACAGTTTACCCAAAAATTAACGTTCTTCCTTTTCAGTTTCTTCAGTTGATAACAAAATAAGGTACTTTGAATAATGTTAGGAGCTTTTTTTCTTCAAAATGACTTTGTGTGTTCAAAAAATAAATAAATAAATTTTAATTGTTTGGGACCACTTGAAGGTGAGAAAATTAGATTTTTTTTTGGTGAACTGTCACTTTTTTAATCAGTGCTAGTTAAAATTCTTAACGGATGTACTGTAAAATAATACAGCTTCTGAGATAAACAAACCTCAGCGAAGAGACTCTGAGTGCATTGAGTGTTGTGGTTTAGCCAGTCGCCAGCGAGCCTTGCATTTCCTCTAATCTCAACCCTTTCTCTCTCTCTCTCTCCCCCGTTTGCCTTATTGGAAGCTCCTTTAGATCCATCCCCACTTACCCCTCTAATGCTTATTGATCTCTCTGCCAGCGTGAGCATGTGCTCGCCCTTAACTAATTATTACGTGCTTCCAATCCGCTTTATTGGTGCTTTTAAGACCATCCTTAGACGAGAGAGAGGCTGTTTTGAGGAAATCTCGCTCCATTTTCCAGAACCACAAGGGAGCCGTTTATGCCATTTATCACTGTCTTTTTTGACTGCTTATTTACTCACGTGATCACTGACATGGGCACATGCTTGATCTCTGGTTTGCATCCTTTTGAATGACTCTTTTCAATTAGAGTTTTATGTATGCTATGTTTATTTATGAGTGATTTTTATTTTTTATTTTATGCCGATCGGTGACTCTTAAAGTGCCATAGAATGAAAATCTGTATATACTTAGTAATAGCTGAATAATAAGGATTCAGTATATGGAAATGACCTATCATAAGCCACAAACTCCATTGTTTCCTACTTCTCATGTAAATATTTTAAGTGTAAAATCATGTTAAAAAAACAGGCCAATCGGAACTGAACACCAGCTGTTAGATTGCACTTAAGATTATTAATAATGTATGACACATCCTACTTTTGATTGGTCACAGTGTTTTGTAATGATGTTAAAACAATGATCATGTTTTCTCTTATTTTTACAATTATTCAAAATTTATTTTTTATATTATTTTGTTAAACATACTGTCTATGTGGGACTCTTATTTTGAAAACAAGAGAGTCAGGAAGAGGAAATTAGAAACAAGCACCCTTCCATCTCTTAACAGGTCCTCAGAATGCAAAATGCAGGATATATATATATATATATATATATATATATTATAAATGTATTATCTTTTGTTAATTTAAAATATAATAAAAGGACCAAAAAGAAAATGAATGAATGATAGTTTAACATGTATATTGTGGAATTTTTTAAGTATGTTTGTAATTAGGCAACAATCACATGTAGACTGCGGTGTTTAACTGTTTAATGCATGTTTATGCACCATGTCATATCACATAGCTCTTACTACACTCAGGTCATATTAAAAGAATGCCATTGAACTCATCTAGTTCGATATTAATTCTTGTCTGCTTTCTCTTACAAGTTAAACTTGCAAAATACAATTCTAAACACATCTCTGTTAATCCCTCCTGTTGGGTATAATTACAATTTTGCCTTTATTTTATTCATAGCACATAACGTAGGAGCAGTAATTGTGGAACAGGCTTAGTTGCCTTAAGATCTCACTCCATCTCAATTATATTTTGACCATTTGGAGTTTGGTCAAAACCATGCTTTTTGAGGGGTATAAATAAGAATATATGTGGTTATAAATAGGCATATACAACAATTTCTGGGGTATTTTTAACTTCTCTAAGCCTTATACCTACATACTATGTAGGTATTAGAGGACGGTTAAATCATTGCACTCTATGGCACCTTTAAGTAACATTGGATTTATTTAATATAATCAAGCTTAGTTGATATTTGCTTGTTTCGAAGTTAGGTAATAAATGGTGTTTTAATGGAAGTGTTCAAGTTTAATAGAAATATGCAGATCTACAAGAATATTCTCTTACAAGACTTGTTGGCAATATTATTTTATGGATGCAGCACAGTATATCATTAACTTGAATTACTTAATACCTCTCTAATTTAAGAACATGATAATGTTGGGGAAAAAAAAGTTATATATATATATATATATATATATATATATATATATATATATATATATATATATATATATATATATATATATATATATATATATATATATATATATATATATATATATATATATATATATTGTCATTGATCCCAGTTGTATGAACAACAAATAATAACATAGGTAGATTTTTCCAATGACTCTTTTGTTGAACTGCATCTTTATCATCACAACTACTGCAGAAGACCTATTAGAACCCCCATTAATCCAAGATTCTCACAGAAGTCAGTCAGTCAGGCTTAATTTGTGCCGGAACCGAATCTAGCACCTCTGGATTCTGATCCGGCACCTCATTTTACTGATCCCCCTTCTCAACCACCCTCCTTCGCAGTCCGCTGTTCACGCTCACTTTCTTCCACGACTCCTTAACCCTCTTCACTTTCTTCCACGACAAATCCCCCCTCTCTTCACTTCTGTCTGCGACACTCCTCCGCTACCCCCCCCCCCCCTCCTAGTTTTGTGCACGGCACCTCTACATCCTCTGGTAACATGCCGGATCTGATACCTCAGTCTGTTCTGGGACCTCGCAATCCACAAATTAAGCACTGAGTTTGGTGAAGAAAAAAATCATGGTTTGGGGTAATATTCAATATGGGGACATGTGATAGATCTGCTGAATGAATGGCAACATCAACAGCCTGTGGTATCAAGAAATTTGTGTTGCCCATTACATTATACACCACAGGGTAGAACAAATACTGTAGCAGGCTAGCGCTTCTCCTCTTACTTAAGTCTTCACACCCATGGTTCTGAAAGCAAAGAGGTCAAGGTGCTCCAGGAATTGCCCGTCTAGTCACCAGACATGAACATTATTGAGAATGTCTAGGCTAAAATGGAGCAGGCATTGAAGATGAATCCACAGAAGAATGCTTTCTTTGACATTCTAGATTACTTTATTAATTACTTATTTGTGTCATTGCAGAGATGTATGGATGCAGTCCTCCAAGCTCATAAGAATCATTAATTCTTTTTTCTGCTGCACCATACCTTTATATTGTACATTATTTCAGTTAAGTGACAAGACTCTTGTCTAAGCAAACTTTTGTCTAAGCTGACCTTACTGTCCTTATTAAATAATTAAAAATAAAACATGATTATATTTTATTTTGGTAAAACAGACATAATCTAGAAGCTTTTGTCTTTCTTATAAGCCACTTCTGTTCCAAATGATCAATAAGAAGTCAAGTTCTAATATTGGCGACAAGACTTTTGTCAGATTAAAAAGTCAAATCGTAACTTCACAACAACAATTTTTACTTTATTCTTTTAAATTAAAAACCTGCAGCTTTGTTGAGCATTTTTGTTGAGGTTTTATTAAAAAAAAAATATAAAAAAATCTTACTTTTTCCAAACAATCGAGGAAAAAAAAGTAAAATCTCTTAAAAAAATGTCTCACTGTTATTTCCTTTCTCTTTTTATTCCTCTCATTTCAGTATTATGGTATGTGGCATGTTGACCCTGATCATGAGTTGGGCATCATTAGGAGCAGG